>NC_087441.1:55575453-55885095 GCF_036321535.1 Camelus dromedarius
CAGAAAGAATTACATCTCCCATACCATGATGTTCAGAGGAGAGGGTATGCATTTGCTGACTTATGTCCTGGATTGTTCTCTTTTTCCTACTAACTTATTTATTATAACCAATTTCTAATAGCAGACTAAATTCAGCCTTGAACCATGGCAATGAAAAATTATGTCTCTTTCTTGGATCACTGTAACAATATTTATCCCATTACACTATAACTCACTTGTCTAATTGCCCCAAAATCTATAAAGAAAACATGGGTAGAAACTTTAGAGGTAGTATTCACCCAGGATTCTTATACATTGTGGAATAGCAGGTAATCAGTAAATATTTGCTTGTTTAATATATGGATGTAATTGTATACAGTATTTCCTTACTATAATTGCTTACTGTGTGCATACACTATTGATAAAATAAGTTTTTAAAATATTCTTAATGAGGAGGACTATGCTCTGCTTTCTCTGTATCCCTTATGTGCTTGCACAGTGATTTTCACATAATAGGTTTTCAATATATATTCTTTCTTTATTCTTTTTCTACTCAAGGAGATTTACAAAGTGAATTTAGGTAGGTATCTTGCTAAATTAGAAAAATAATCAAATAAAGAAAAAAGCACAAACATTTGCTTACAAACAATATGCCCATATTGTTAATTATTAGTATTTCCTATGGAACTTAAAATTGTATATCATCCATCCTAATATATTTTAAACAAAATGAATTGATTAAGTTTCTGGAATTCTGTTACTTACCAAGGTAGATAAATAAAACGAATTTATCTGTCTATGCGTTGTAGTTTTAGTGTTTATCAATGACTTAATTTTTTTCTTTTATATTTGTGTAGGAAGAAGTTCTTTGGATCCTGGAAAATAACTAAATGGAACTGTCCTTGCATTAATAGGCACAATATTTTACTCTTGGTATCCAGTGGCTCAAAGCCTGAATTCTCTATGCTTATTTTCTTATCTTTCATACTGAAAACAGTTGGTTCTTCTACTTTTATGCATAACACATAGCTTGTGCTCTGAAATGGGGATCAAAACACTCGTTCAAGTCCTTTCCTGTGGTGATTTATGTTATCTGGAGGAAGTTGTTATATTTCTCTGTATCCAGTTCAACGGTATATAAGAAAGCCTTTTATACTGGCACAATTTTGTGAGGCTCTAGTTCAAATTTCTCCTATTTTTTGTCTCTTACCTCTTTGTAGTTGAGAATCACAGAAAAGAGTGATATATAAATTTCTAAATGCAGAATAAAATTGATTGATGGAGTTATGAGTAACTGTTCATATACTATATGGTATATAATCAATTATAATACACTAGAGGAGTATTAATAATCTGACGTTAGAATAGGGCCCCGCTTTATTCATCAAACATTATGTCTAGGTTTATTAACATTATTATTTCTACTTCTATTCACCTCTGTTTTTCCCATCCTTTTCTTGATATGCTCTCAAAAGTTTGAGTATTTTAAGATTCCTCATTTTGATGTGGACAACTGCACTTAATTTGCTCAGCACTTCAATAGCTTGTCTGCTCTGTTTTACTTTTGATCAGAAAAATACCTCTAACTTTTGTGACATTTGTAAAATATCTGTATTACACACTATTACCACTTTTGACTTTAATGTAGTTTTTACATATGCCAAGTGAAAGTTGTTACCTGATAAAATAGTTTGTCTTTCAGAAAAAAAAAAAAACATTTGTGAAGCTCAAGAAAAGGGAATCATTCAAATAAAAAAATGCATCGTGGTCCTGTGCAATTAATAAACTTTCACCATAAATAAAATCCAAGTTATAAGGATCACCCAGCACCCCTCCCCCACCCCCCATCATCATCTGGCTGAGCTAAAATGTGTAGCTGACAGAAATAAACAGAGGGAACTCCTCTTCAGGACACTGACATTTAATTCTTTTTGAGGCTTGTTAAAGGTCATTCAATTTCTTTGCTTGCATTTTGCTTTCATTATCTTGCAAGCTACTTTGGTGAATTAATTCATTTAATACTGTGAAGATGAAAATTGATTTGTATCATATCATCTCACTCTCCAGATAACTTGCTAATTTCAGAAACATTTCATTCTTATTTATAATGAGGAAGAGGGGGATGAAAAAGATTCATGAGAAACAGATGAAGGAAATTGGGTATTATATTAAGGGCATTAACTTCCTGAGTTTCTTTTTAAAAATGACCTTATTTTTATTGTGTTATAATAGTCTTTGGGAAAAGGAAACGATAGCTATAAAAAACTGTTTATCAAAAACCAAGGGAAACAAATAAAGTATAAACACTACTAGAAACATCATACTGAGACCTAACTAAAAATATCAGGAGAGATCTAAAGTATGTCTTCAAGCTGAGAGCAGCTATAGCAAACATGAGGAAGGCAAAATTATCTCTACAAAACCTTATAGTTATAAATGCAAACAAAAGAGGAGTGTAAAATTGATAAGCGAATAGAATGAGCATGATTAGATCAATTCTATTAAAAGCTATGAAAGCCAATAAATGATTCAATAGAAGCAATCTGCATCCAGGTTTGTTCAGTAATCCACTGGAGGTCTTTGTCAAAATCTTTTGACAAGCTAATTAAAAGCAGACAGTTATGCAGCATTTGATGTTTACCTTTGTGAAATGAATCAACTCATCTTCAAGTTTCTATATTCATATTTTCTCCATTTCCCTGTCATGCTGACCTTTATGGTTACCATACTATGAATAAACTGCATATTCATCAAGACAGCCTCAGAGTCACAATGAAAAGAAAATGTCCCCAGAAAAGATTTTTTAACCAGGATTTAACTCAATGAAATAAGCATTCACTGAACATTGAATATGTCCTGGACACGACACAGAGGGAGAGAGAAAAACAGAAAAACTCAGTCACTGCCCTTTAGGGGGTCATCATTTACTAAATATTTTACAAATACATAGTCGGAAATTGTCCTTGTCTTCTGGCTCTTTAAATCTTTTTTTCTGAGTTAATGGGATATATTTTCCTCAGGATAATTATGTCCCTTTTACAATATTGAATTCCTCATATGTATTCGCAGGCAACAAATCCCAAAAAGGTTACTAAAATAAGGAACAGATAAGGAAAAGGTTGATTCTGTTTAGTTGCTGATTTTAATACATATTTTGGAATGATTTTGCAGTGGTTCCACAGGATAAGCTGATGCCTGGAGGCGAATACAGTTTATATTGTCCCTGGTGCCTAACAAGTAAGTGGAAACTGGAGTAAACTATTCTTTACAACAGCAACATCCTTCAGGGTCATTTCTACTTTAACAGACTCCTTCTATCTAAAGATTCAAAGTAGGCCAACTTTTCTTCTGGTAATCCATCTCAGACTCAGGCGCACAACTAGGCCGGGAAGCTTGGCCAGGCCAGCTGTTTCTCCACACTGCTGGTTTTTACAAGTCATACTGCAGAGTTTTGAGTGTTTTGAAAAAAATTCTTGAATGAACATATTTTGAATAAAATGGGCAATCAAAATCTGACTAGTGTGCTCAGAAACACTTCTTTAAACAGATACAGCAGCATCAAAAACAACTTACTTTATTTAATGTCTGAATATTTTTAATCAATGCAAATGTTCAAGATAGAGTGATGTCCTGTGTTCTTGGCATTGATTCTTCAGCCTAGATTTTTTTCCTTTTATCTTTTTTTAAATTGAAGTATAGTCAGTTTGCAATACTGTGTCAATTTCTGGTGTACAGCATAATGTTTCAGTCATACATATATGCATATATATTTGTTTTCATATTCTTTTTCATTTTTAGATTACTGCAAGATATTGAATATAATTATCTCTGCTATACAGTAGAAATTTGTTTATTTATTTTATATATAGTAGCTAGTATCTGCAAATCTTGAACTCTGGATTTGTTCCTTCTTACCCCCTTTACCCCCTGGTAACCATAAGTTTGTTTTCTATGTCTGTGAGTCTGTTTCTATTTTGTCAATAAATTGATTTGTGTCATTTTTTTTTAAGATTCCACGTATGAATGGAATATCATATGGTATTTTTCTTTCTCTTTCTGGCTTACTTCATTTAGAATAACAATTTACAGGTCCATCTATGTTGCAGCAAATGGCATTATTTTATTCTTTTTTTATGGCTGAGTAGTATTCCATTGTGTGTGTGTATACACACCAAAATTTACATTTTAAATGAAGTCAAAGTAACATTCCTAAAACTGTGATATTCAATATTATTTTTTTGCTTGTATTGTAATAGACTAGAAGATAGCACTTACTATGTGCCAGTCCTAAAACTAAGCACTTCACCAATCCTCATTGGATCTCCTTAAAAACTGTGTGAGGCAGTTACAGCTACTACTTCCATTTTCCACATTAGGAAACTGAGGCATCAATAGGTGAAGCAACATATTCAAGTACAACTTAGTCACAGGCAGAGCAGAAATTTTCAACGAGGTTACCGATGTTAAATGTTTAAACAGACACATTGAAGCTTCTAAATGTATGTTTTAATATTGAAATAACTTTTGTTATAATTTACATTCACTTTAATCAAAGTAATATATGTATATAGACCGACAAACTTGTTAATAATCACTAGCAGCCCTTTGCTCACTACTCATCTGATTCCTACTGACTCAAAGCAATCACTTTCAATTTTCTTTTTTTTTTTCTTGGTCATTTATCTATGTAATTCTAAAAATAAAACAAAGTATGTTCATACTGTTTTTTCTTGATTGTTAAGTACATAATACTTTTTGCCTGCTACAGAGAGATTAGTCAGCGCCTTTACACCATAGACACACATGCTTGTGTCTACTCCTGCCATCACACCAATGGTATTTCATCTTTTTGTTAAGTCAGGATTCAGAATGACATCATAGTATCTACTCTTGGGCCTGGTTAAGCCCCCACAGAGATTAAATTTTCATTCCTATGCAACTTTTAATTTTCCCTGAAGTTGTTAATTGCCTCATTTCATTTACTTAGATTTCTGGGTACCTACATTAATTCATTCCCAAGTATCCTGACAAACTATAAATTTTCTTGCAATATGGTAAAACATACAGTTAATCTTTCAAGTGCTTCTCTTTCCCATATCTAGTGACCTCCCTGTCGTGGAGTCCTCTGTCTTCCTGCACTGATGTGTCCCGAGGAGTCCCAGGAAGTTTTCACTTGATTCTGAGCAGCTGTCTCCTATTTGGTTTGATCGCTGTTCTTTACAAAGACTTTGAATGAACTCTCCAGTTTTCAACACCATCCTCAAAAGCAACCCACCTTCAAAAGCATTTGGTGTCACCAAATCGTCAGTCTTTCTAGGAATAATGTAAACAAATAATGATAGCCTTTATTCTGTCTCCTCTCTCACACACACCTACTCCCATTCTCACAAGCATAAGACTGCGGCTTTCGCTCTTCTGCTGCTAAATATTTTTAAATATCTATCTATCTATCTATCTATCTATCTATCTATCTATCTATTTATTTATTTATTTATTTATTTCAGGGAGGTTGACACCAGATGACTCTGGTGGACCTCTAAGCTGAGAAGACAGAGTCAAAGTCTGAGGTGACCAAAAAAGTTAGAATTCATGGAGAATATGGAGGAAGCTACACAGAAAGTTGAAATTAATACAAAAATCAACCATGTTTCTATGTATTACCAACAGTCAAAGAAATATAGAAAATAAAACAATAATACATATAAAAGAGTATCAAAATATGAAAATCTTACAGATAAATCTGACAAAAGACATAAAAATTACCAAAGTAAAAAAAAAGACCTAAATAAATGGAAAGCTTTACATGAAAAGAAGATCCAATACTGTTACAAAGTGATAGCTCCCAAATAAATCTACACATTAAATATATATCTCAAATTAAAACTCTACTAGGCTCTTTTGTTGTGTTTGTTTTGGTAGAAACTGATTCTAAAATGCACACAGAAAAGCAAAGGCTCTAGAGTAGTCAACACATCTTTGAAAAAGAAGTAGAGAGTTGAGAGGCTAAAAATAACTGATTTTAAGACAATATAAAATTATAAGCAATAAAAATTTCATGGGATTGACAACAGTATAGACATACAAGTTAGTGGAAGAGAAGAGTCTATAAATAGACCCATGCACATATAAACAACTGATTTTTTATACAACTGCAAAAATAATCAGTGGAGAGAAAATGTCTTCAACACTTGATGCTGAGAAATACATATGCAAAAAGATTAATTTTGATTCCTACCATGCACCATGTAAATAAGTCAAAATAGGTAACAGGCCTACAAGTAAAATGTAAGACTATAAGATTATGGAAGATAACATAAGAGATGGGTTAAGCAAAGAGCTATTTGGATATGTCACAAAATTGAAAAAAACTGATAAAATGGACTTCATAAAAATTAAAAACTTCTGAAATGTATGTAATATCAGATAAAGTGAAATACATATATATATTATATGTATATTTAGAGAGAAAGAGAGTGAAAAAGAGAGAGAATCATAAAACTCAATAATAACACAAGAAGCAATACAATAACAAAAGATTGGGAAAAGTAACAAAAACAAAAAGATATATGTAAGGAAAATAAATACATAAAATGATACTTGACATCATTGGTCACTAGAAAAATGCAATTTAAAATCACAATTAAATACTATTATATAGCTATTAAAATGGGTAAAATGTAAAAGTATACTTAGTGTTGTCAAGGATGGGAAACAACTTGAGCTCTCACTTTAGAAAAGAGTTTGGCCTTTTTCTTAAATTGTCATACATTCACTGGCCAGATAAACCAGTCATTCTAGTCCTACGTATCTATTCTAGAAAAATGAAAGGACAGGTCCGTACCAAAATTCACACAACAGTGTTCAGAGCTGCTCAAGTCGTAAAAGTCCAAAAGTTGAAAGCAACTGAAGTATCCACCAAACAGTCAGTGGATAAAATTGTTTTATATTTATACACTGGAATCTACTTAGTGATTAAAAGATTTAACTATTGATACAGCAACAACATGCGTGGATCTCTTACACTGGGTGAAAAAAAAAGCAGAAGAAAAAACAGTATACGTTTCAATTTGTGTAAATTTCTAGAAAGTGCAAACTAATCTAGAGACAGAAAGCAGATCAGTGGTTGCCTAAAGATGGGTGAGGGTATTGGTAACAGGAAGATGAGGAAGAGAAGGATTACAGAGGCACAGGAGGGACCTTTTGAGTGGTGTATACATTTACCATCTAGATTGTGATGATGAGTCTTAATTTTACACAGATGTCAAAAAATATTTCAAATTGTACACCCAGTACCAAATAGGCTAATAAAAAGTAAAGAAAAAATTATTTGCTCTCTTGTTTACTTGTCTTTATAGGATTATGCCTTTCAAAATTCCATTATCCAGTGTTTCTTTGGGGAGGGAGTAGGGGAAAGCTGAGTTAAGATAAATATGTATATTCACTCACGTGTAACTAAAGGCAACATTTCAGTTTCCAGTTTATTTCATTTCAAATTGAGATGTCATTAAATACCAGAACCATACAAAATTGTATTCCAAACATTTTTTTCAATGGCAAAATTGTTAATTTTTACTATATTCAGCAACAACTGGCATACTTTACCCTGTCCTCTGTGGGACAATTGGAAAAGTGATGAATGAAAGGTTACTTGCTGATATCCTATAAATTACTTTCCCCCACACCTTTAAAACTTGTGGATGTATTAAGAGCTAAGACTGAGAAAGAGCAATGTAGGTTGTAAAGCATTATACGAAAGCAAGGTGACATTATCACTCAGCCAACTGAAGGACGGATATGAACCAGAACCAGGTTGTTACACTCAGATTCAGGGATAACATTCTACACAACTAATAATAGAAGGAAAAGAGGCTCTCTTTTATAATTCTATCCCCTAGATCGTGTTTGACAGGAACAGAAAGGGGCTCTGGATGCCACCAGCCCTAGCTCCTCAATATGTACAGGACAATGCTGAAACCCCATGAGCTGAGGTCACTTGTCTATGGGACCCAGTCACAAACAAATTATCAGCTTTCTGTCAGGAGGGCAATATCTACTGACTCCTTGCTTGAATCACCTTCCAATACACCCAAGAGCCCTGTTAGCCAGGCAATAGAATTTAGTGGTTAAAAGCCCTACACTTTATAACAAGATTGAATTTGCAACCCACATCCACTACTTGCTAGCTATAACATTTAGATATTAAGGCTATTCATAAGAATTCACATTTCTTTTTTTCCAAGTATATGATAGGTTTGCACTTTGAAATTTGGTGTGACCCTGTGACACGCTTTAACCCCCAATACCTCTGGGAAGAAGCATTAGGATCAGTGCATGATTTGTCACGTTTGATTCCTCTTGTCAAAGTGAGAGGGGGCTATTTCAAAATAAGGACTTGGTTGGCTTAGGTTTGCGAGCAACAATAGTGAGCATGAACCTCTGGAAACTTACTAACTTATGGTTTCAGGAAGAAATCTTGTCAAGCCTCTAAAATTTGCATTTGTTTATTGTAGCATGATCTAGCTTGTCTTGGGCAAGTTGCTTATGTGACCTTGGGCAAGTTGCTTAATCTCTTACTCTTCAGTTTCCTTGTCTGTAAAATGAGCGTCATAATGGTATTTATTCTGAGGGTTGTTATGTGAATTAAATGAGAAAATGCATGTAAAGTTTGAAGACATGCTAAGCACATAGTAATTTGTATTAGAAATGAATTAGTAGTAGTAGAACCTCTTTTGAAAAGTTGAAAAACTCAATGATTCCCATTTATATTAAGCTACTATTTAAAGAACACTAACTATAATCCTGGTAATATAATGATCACTTTACATAAAGTATAAAAAAAATTGTCAAGACAACATTGTAAAACTTTACAAGCATTAGAGGCATTATTTAGATTTATAATTTCTATAAATGAGAACTGAGAAGTATTTGTCTGGCTTTGTTTTGACAGCAAATGTCCTATTTTGATTTTGGCTAAAGTTTTCATTTTCATGTTTTTATTAGAAGGACTTAATTGAATCAAAATATATGAAAGTAGATTATTCTTCTCAGCATGATTAGAGTAGATTTCTATCTTGGTTAGGTTTATTGACTACAATAACAAACTGACCCAAATTTGCATAATAGATGATTTTTTTTTCCTTACATGTCAGTGATGCATTTCTCTCTTTTGTACATATTCATGGACCCATGGAGATAGAGACTTTGCCACTTTGAACAAAGTGTGCCTAGAGTCGCCTTGCCACTTGTCTCCATTCCAGAATTTTGAAGTGAAAACAATAAGAAAAACCATAAAGGCGTTGGCATGGGAGGTTTTTAAGGGGTAGGTCTGGGAGTCAAATCCATCATTCTGCTCAGACTCTGCTGAGTACAGCTTAGTTGCTGGGTTACACATAAAGGAAGATCTAACAATGTGCACAAGAAATGAGGTGAAGGCAGATTTGTGTGATATATATAGCAATCTCAGCCTCAGATTTTTTAGACCCTGAAATCTGTGATTAAACGAACTATCTACTCAAGGTAGCTCCTAGCAGAATCATTCAAACATATTTATTTCAATATTTTCAGCCTGTTAATGTTCTTTCACTTTCATTCATTCTTATTTTGCTCATCACAATCCTCTGAGGAATAACACAGCTGTTATTATTATTCTTCATTGAAAATAGAATTGAAATAAGGGTTAAGAGTCCCTGGGTCAAATGGAGCAGAACTACTTAATAGAGAAATTAAGTGGATGTGGTTAAAAGGGATAAAGTGAAGCTAAGCTTGATTCCCAAACCTCAAGAGAGGGACCAGGCAAGACCTTGTTTTAATAAGCCTTTACCTGTAGGAACATTTCTTTATGTATACCTTCACTTCAAGTTAAACTTAAAATTATTTTCTCTAATTTTTCCTTAAGAAAAATGGTTGTATAAGATTGATGTGTTACACATATCAAATTAGTATACTTTTTTAAAATTCATGCATATCTACAATCTGACACAAAGTCTTTCATTGCTCTTATCTTTTCCAAAGGTTGATTCACCTGGGTGAGTGAAAATAGGAAGGTAATTATAATTTAGTGAGCAGGTGTATATGTATGAAGCATCTGCTAATATTCTGCATGTATTATCTCATCTAAAGAAAGCTTCTGGACAGCAATAGTACCTAAATTTTATACATGTGAACCTTGAAGCTAGAGGAATTAATGTTTCTTGTAAATCATAACATCAGGAATGAAACTCTGAAAGATTACATTTTTCCTGAAATACTGGTGATAGAAAGCTATAGGGATTATTCTGAAGATTGTGAAGGCAATTTTCTGTAATAATTATCACATAAATGGCATAAGAATATTTACATAAATCTATACCAGGTACAGTTGTCAATACTGACTTTAGCAAATCTAGATATTGATGGTTAAAACAGGGAAGGGATCCTGTTGTGTTGATAGCTTCAGAACTCAAATAACAAAATCTAATTTCAGGCTAATGCCATTGTTAAAAATAAGCTGTGAGATAACGGAAAAGTTATTTCTTGAGTAACTTGTATTCTTAAGTGTGGTCACTCCTTTCAAGTCCAGCTGGGTGACTCCTGTGCCAAGAAACACATATATCCTGAGGACATAAGCTGAGATCCTGGCAGAGAGATGAGTAATTCTTCAGAGAATAAGCAGACAGCTTGTGGATGCAGAATCCCAAAGAGCAGGTCTACAAGTACTCTCCATATGTTTACCCACATAGGTTTTGAATAAACCATTACATTTGTATGAAAAATAATTTTTTTTATTATAATTCCAGTTACCTTGTGATTCCAGATAAGAACTTATGGTTTAGAATTTCATTTTAGTCTTTGCCATGTACCATTTCTGCAGTGCTGCTCAAGCCACACTCTTTGAGCCTTAGTTTCCTCATCTTGTCAAATTGAGAGAATAATACCTACATTGCAAGTAATAAAGATAAGGATATTATAAAAATAACAGAAACTGTTTCTAGCACATAGTAAACTCTCAATAAATACTTATAATTGTTGTTACTGTTATCATTGAAATGATGATAAGGATGATAATGATGGTGATAATGATATTTGGTCTCCAAAGCCTAACTTATTTAACATGTAGAATAATTTAAAAATTTATATGGACACACAAAGGTCCTGAATAGCCAAAACAATCTTGAGAAAGAACAGAGCTGGAGGAACCAAGCTCCCTGACTTCAGACTATAACACAAAGCTACAGTAATGAAAACAGTATGGTACTGACACAAAACCAGACACATAGATCAATGGAACAGGATAGGGAGTCAGGAAATAAACTCACACACTTATGGTTAATTAATCTATGACAAATGAGGCAAGAATATACAATGACGAAAAGACAGTCTCTTCAGTAAATGGTGCTGGGAAAACAAGATAGCTATGTATAAACGAATTAAATTAGAACATTCTCTAATATTACTTACAAAAATAAACTTAAAATGAATAAAGATCTAATTGTCAGACCAGATATTATAAAACAACTAGAGAAAAACATAGGCAGAATATTCTTTGACATAAATTGCAGCAATATTTTTTGGATCTGTCTCCTAAAGCAAAGGAAATAGAAGCAAAAATAACAAATGGGACCTAGTTAAACTTGAAAGCTTTTGCACAGCAAACAAAACCATTGACAAAATGAGAAGACAACCTACTGAATGGGAGAAGATATTTGCAAGTGATATGACTGATAAGAGGTTAATATCCAACATATATAAAAAGCTTATACAGCTCAACATCAAACAACAACAACAACAAAACAACCTGATTTAAAAATGGGCAGAAGAACTGAAGAGACACTTTTACAAAGGGGAAATGCAGATAGCCAACAGGAACATAAAAAGATGCTAAATACCTCTTATCAACAGGGAAATGCAAATCAAAACCACAATAAGATATCACCTCTCACCTGCTAGAAAGGATATCATCAAAAAGAACACAAATAAAGAATGTTGGCAAGGATGTGGAGAAAAGCAAACCTTCTTTCACTGTTGGTAAGAATGTTAATTGGTGTAGCCACTGTGGAATACAGTATAGAGATTGCTCAAAAGACTAAAAATAGAATCATCATATGACCCATCAATTCTACTCCTGGGTATATATCCAAAAAACCCCAAATAATTAAAGAAGATGCATGCATCCTAATATTTATAGCAGCATTATGTACAATTGCCAAGGTGTGGAAACAATCTAAATGTCCATCAACAGATGAATGGATAAAGAAGATGTTTTATATATATAAACACACACATACATACAATGGAATACTACTCAGCCATAAAAAAGAATGAAATTTTGCCATTTGTAGCAACATGGATGGACTTGGAGGGTATTATCCTAAGTGCAATAAGTCAGACAGAGGAAGACAAATACTGTATGATACCACTTATATGGTTGTCTGAAAAATACAACAAACTAGTGAATAAAACAAAAAAGTAGCAGACTCACAGATACAGAGAACAAACTAGTGGTTACCAGTGAGGAGAGGGATGTAGGGAGGGGCAATATAAGGGTAAGGAATAAAAAAGGGTTATTATGGAATTATATGAAATCATATGTGAAACTTTTGAAAACTGTAAAGCACTACTGAAGTAAAAATAAAGATAAAAATAAATAAGTTTAAAACAAAGAATATCTTAATAGTGGCTATTTACATTTTGGCATAATTAGTTTAAAATTAACTTACATGTATTGGAAATCTTTATTTTTGGGAAAACTTCTTCAAACATGTCATCTTACTTGATCCCTAAGATATTAACTCCCATTTTAGAAATGAAGAGAGGCTAGTACTGATGTCTGATAACCAACATTAGGATGTTACTGTTTCTCTACTTTGACATTTCTATGACAAATGTTTTTAGTACTTATCACAAATATGGCATTGAGCATAGAACTGAAACTCCAAAGTTAATTATGTAATTTTATTTAAAAATGTAAGTCACTATTTTTTATTCATCCAAAACCAAGTACCAATACATGTGGCACAAGTAAATCACTATTAATGACTTCCCTAGAACAGATTCTGTGCTGAAGCTAACTTACTCTCATTTAGGATATAAGGAATAAACAGCCTAATGAGGTCCCTGGATCCTGGAGCCAGGAAGAAGTGGGAACAAGTTTGGATGGTGCGTTTGCCTTCTGAGAGCAAAGAGTAAAAATCAAAAAGCGAACATTTAAAAATGGAACAGGATAAATACTGTAATGTAGGTTCAAAGCAGTGCTTGGAGAGCTGCATGTCTATCGTGCTGACATGGTCAATAGTCGGAACAGACTAACAAGATAGCAAACAGAAACAGCAGGGAAATTAAACTTGGTTTGTTGTTTGGTTAGTTGGTCAGTTGATTAAATCTAAAAGATACAAGAGGAAGTCAGTATTTTCATGTTAACCATTCTGCAGATCAGCAGCATTCTTCAAACAAGACTGATGAATGGTGTTACATGAGCCTCTCCACAATAGCACACAACAGACACAGAAGCATGAGGCATCCTAGACCAAGTACTTTAAAGAATATGGAGCTACAGAACAAGAAGGATCTGCTATAAAGACATCCCCAAGTCATCATGCATTCTACGACCAGTAGTCTCTCCTGCAGGAGCACAAGCAGAGAAGCAATGATTTGGAGCATAAAACCCTAGACATTCCCAATACTTTGGAGTCAAGTGGGAGAAGCAATGTTTGTATTTGGAAGTTAACTGATAAGGATTAGACTGCTTGTTATGGCCAAAGTCAGTGATCTGAAGTTTGGGAGAAGGATTCAGTCTGAGAAGAGTGAGGTAGAAAGTACCACAGGGCAACAACCAAAGGTCCAACACTTATGTTTGGAGTATTCACTAAGGTCTAGGAATGTGCTTGAGTCCCAAGCTCTATTATTTGGGGAGTAGGCATGGAATTCAGAAACTGTTATTATGTCCTTGGCATTGACCGGAAAGAAGGGCAAACCTTGAGTGTGTCATTGTTCTTTGAAGCCTACTGCTTGAAGTTGTGGGAGTCTAAGACACATAATGGAATACCACAGAAAAGATCAGTAGTTAAGAACACATTGGTTAGATAAGTAGATAAATGCATCTAGTTTAGGAAGAACTGTAATTTTTCCATAAAAGCTTGAAGTCACACTTCTTTTTCCCACTAGGAATTGTGTTACGTTGTTTATTGAGCTTGAGGCCATTTTCATAACTACATTTCACATAAACTATTGAATTTGCTCCAAACAGTAATACTATGAGGTAAGTATTATCACTGTCTACTTCTTAACAAATAAGGACTTTGAGCTTTAGATAGGTGAAGTGACAGCTAGTAAATGAGGACACTAGAAATAGGTTTTACATCCCAGGTGCTTCCAAATCCACTTGGCTTGCTATCTCACTCCCTGTTTTTCCTCTTTCACTCTCTTTTTCTTTTTTAAGTTTTATTTTTCTTGGCTTACTCCTATTATGAAATAATATATGCTGATTTATAGTAAGGTAATAAAGTTCATTTTAGCAAAAAAGAAGACAATTGGAATTATGCATAATTTTATCACTATCTATACTTATAATATTTTGATGTACCTCTAACATTTTACCTGTGTGTGTGAGTATGCATGTGGGTGTATGTATAAACTCAAGGGTACAAAAATGTCATCATAAATGTATACGAATTTGGAAACCTACTTTTTTAAAACAATGTATTCCAAATATTTTCCATGTAACTATATATTTTCATTTTCACATATTTTTATTAAAAATGATATCTTCTCTTAATAAAATGTCAAATGATGCACAAAGATGTGCACAATGAAAATCAAAAATCCTCTGAATCTTCCATCAGAAATAAACAGTTAACATTTAAATAAATGTTTTCTGAGTTTCAATCTGTGTGTTTGTGTAAATATATATACCCACACACACACACACACACACACACACACACACACATATATATATATATAATGAATTAAAGAATGAAAAGAAAGGAGAACAGACAAATACTCACACACACATGAACTTTAATAATGAATGGAGTGACATGAGGTAAAGAGTAAAGTCCTAGTTTTAAAGTCAGGTTCCATGGAATCAAACACTGTAAAACAGTACTAACCTCAAGGGCATTGCCATCAGAATTCAATGTTACTGCATGTAAAACCCTGAAAAGAACATGTTGGCATGACCAAAAAGTGAGGGTTCAATCAATATTAACTGCTCTTATTATTACCATCATTGTTTACATATCTATCATGTCTAAAATTGTCATTTTTTAAACAATGCTAATTGCTGTTATTTAAGTGTTTTTTTTTTTTGTCTTTAATATTTATGTGTATACCTGATATAGTTCCACAGAGGACAGTTTTTATGTCCCCTGGGAAAAATAAACACTGACAAATAAGTCTTTTGTAAGTAATAATTATCTGAAGAGTTACAAAGTTTCATGGTTAAAAAAAAAAACAAAACAGGCTAGGGGAACTCTTGTTTTACAAGATCCTCATGAGAGACGCTAAGGTCAGCAGTGATGAGTTTCAAGTTGTCTAGATTGAATTTCTGTGAGGGAAATTGTGAGAAACCTTGAGTGTGGCTTTCCAATGTGTCCACTTCCAATCGGGTAATGCTGAAACTCTGTGATAATTACCTTTTACAATAACCTTTTATAAGGCCTTTAGCAACCCACGTCACCTGGCTCTAACATTTGGGTTCTAAATATCATTTCTGACTATGCCACTGGAACCAGCTTACTTACTTTTCCACAGTGTATAAAAAAGAAACAACCAGGTATCACACACGCACAGTTGTACAAGGGTAATGAAACTGATCAGACCTATCTCTGTTCCACAAGACAGAAGAGGAACTGAGAACCCCAGTCCTGGATGGGACCAATCACAGCTCTTTTCTTGTGTCCTCTTTACTTTTTATACTTCCCAAATTTATTTCTTTGCATAAATTCTTAGAGGGGGATTGCTGGGTGAAAGATTATATATGGTTTATGTGTTGAGATCATTGGTAACCTGGGGTATGGAAAAGATTAAAGACACTTGTATTCCTATGAAAAGTGCATGGGGGAAAAGGTCACTGCACTTCTGGGAGGATGCAGCACTGTGCTAGGCGCCCCTCCTACATTCCAATGGCTCACAGGTCCACCTCAGGGAGGTTTCTTTAATCCAAAACAACCCACATGACACTCACTGTCAATGTCTTGGTGCAGGTTCTTGTCCACACATCCCCAAAACCTTCTCAAAAATCTCCAGACAGGCCTCTCTAGCATCTTTTCTCATTCCTCTAATCCACCTTTTCTCATTTCTAATCCACCTGACTTTAATTTATCTTTGCTCATTCCTGCCAGATTGATCTAACAAAAAACACAAGACTGTTATGACTTTACGTAAAGAAAACAATTTTCTTAAATCCTTTCTGAAAGGTTGTCCGAGGAGCAGATGTCCAGTTTTATGGTAACTAAAAAAAGAGAAAAAATTAAGGAAAAAAATCTACCGTACAGTAACTGATATTTCTGCTACCTTAAAAGACAACTGAAGGACACACATTTATCATAAAGTAATAATCAAGACCATACCTTAAATCTTGCTATACTGCTTAGTGCAGCTTGTAATTATGAAAATTGCACCCTGTTGTGTTTTACTGATTAATATTTTTGGCTTAGACCCATATATTCATGCATTTTATAATTTGCATACCAAAGCAAATTCTTCTGTGATAAGAAATGGAATACAATGTCCTAAATTTATCAGTTCAAGTGTATGTTTAGCCGTTTGAGGTAATATTGTTAGTTTATACTTCACAAGGTCTAGTGCATTCAGTGCAAAAATGTGACCCATGGTATATTTTTTATTCTGTTGCTGCAGAGAATTGGCCTCTTGAGTATTTCTCCAGGGAGCTGGTTATTGCAATAAGAGGCCAGAGTAGCCCCACTTGGAAGTACCTTCTCCTTTATTCCCTTTGTTTTATACTTTTAGACAAAAGAAATCACAGTAAGGTTCAGGAAAACTACTGGTTTTTCTGGGTGAGTTAAGTCTGCTGTAGTAAACCTTTTTTCTGAGAGTTCAAAGGAGTCTGTGGCTTCATCAAATTATTGCCCTTCTCACTAGAAGTTTAATTCTGAAATCAACTAAGTAGCTTTTGTGCCAGTTATTCAAGTTATCTAGCTACAGAATGTCTTTCCTTCAAAGTTCTGTGGCATCTATAAGCAGCTGGTTTGAGGAAAATTAGATTTTTGTTGCTGTTGTTGCTTTTCCCAAGTATTAAACTTTAATGTGATTTTTAAAATTGGGGTATAACTTAGACTTATATACTACTGCAGGTCACCATTCATGATTTCCATTTTACACACATGTGCACACAAGGTCCTAAACTATGTCTAGCATCTGAATTCAGCCCTGCAGCAGCCTCAGACACCATGGACCTCAACAGGGTAGATAAAGGAGGCTGTTTGTTTGTCCCCCTGCCCCCAGCCCCAGCCTAGGACTGATTCAGTATCAGCCCTGCACCTGATCTGTCAGCATTTGTGTAGTGATTTTACTAACCCTTTTGCCTACGTTAACAGAAATGTTTTGTGTTGCTCTTTAACCACAATTTAACTAACTCCTTTATGATGAGATAATCATATTTCTCCACATCTTTAACTTTACATTCCTTAATAAAATTCCCTGGGAGGCTTTTGTCTTCCAAACCAAATAGTTATACAGCCATTTCTATTTCTCCAAGTAATGCCAGGAACCATGTAGTTAAGGTAGATTCAACACTGTGATATAATCACAACATCAAAATTGAGACAGGGTGGTTTAAGAGATAAATAGAGAGTTGTAATCAGAAACATGCTATTATTTCCCTTAGGTGGGAAGTATTCAAAAGATACAAATAAGATATATGTGCTCACCATTAACTCTAGGCTGTACCAAGAGCTGGCAAAACAGCATCACCAATCTTTCTTTTTTTTTTTTTTTAGACTATTCCTCAGATATTCTCAAATACTAATTCATATTTTTGTAGTGATACAGGCAACATTGTGTACAGATGAGAGAACAGCATTGCTTTATACAGGCATAAATTGAGAACAACGATAAACAGACAGTAAGATTGACGGTAAGATTTTTCCTATCACTCTTTGGTTTCTAAGGTGTCATCTTTTTGACAGACACAAACATGTTAGTTTGTTTCCTGTGAGGATTTTCAGTGTTACTCCACTGATAGAATAGCCAGATGGTGAAGAGTTGCTATTAAACCCACTCTCTGAATCTCATCTTCATCCTTGTACTTATTTTTGTATTAAAAAGACTTTCCTGCAAAATACCTCTGAGTGCATCAAAAGTTCAAGTTCAAATCCTGCAAACTGTAAGTTTTTCTTTAACATGAAAACTTGTGTTCCTGTCCTTATAAATGGATCTCCCATCAAAGTTACATATACAATACTGCAAAATAAACGCAATGACAATTGATAGCAAACCATTCAAGCAGAATGATGTAATACTCTCAAGCTAGGTTATGAAATTAGAAGAAGCAGAGAGAACCATGATGTATAACAAACAATACACGGAGTACTTGAAGCAGGGACTCTGGGCATGAATCCTGCATGACCTTGGCTGAGTTACTCTTTGTGACTTAGTGGCCTGATGATGACAAACATGCCTAATTCCTGGTACTGTGTTAAAGATTAAATCAGTTAATATGTGTCAAGAAGAACAATAGCTGGCATTTGGAAACATGCTATAAAATAAGCCACTATTTCTTGATAGCTTTCAGACCTTAAAATTACAATTTGACTTTTCCCTTATTAAAAGTAACGCAGTAACTAGTCCTCCACTACTTCTTTCCCCCAGCAAGAAAAAAAAAATTAGTTTTGTCAAATGCTTTTTCTTTGTCTGTTGAGATGATCATATGATGTCTCTTAGTGTCATGTTTGACATTTATTGATTTGCTTATATTGAATCATTCCTGTATCCCAAGGATAAATCACACTTGCTCATGATCTATGATCCTTTTAACGTGCTGTACATTTACTTGGGTTCTCTTGTAGCTCTCTAAGCCTCTTCAGAACAATTATTTCAAATTCCTTGTCAGGCAATTCATGTATCTCTATTTCTTTAAGCTCAGTTCCTTCAGTGGTGCCATGTTTCCCTGATTGTTTGTGATTCCTGTAGCCTTGCATAGGTGTCTGCACAGTTGAAGAAGTGGATACCTCTTCCAGATTAGATGGACTGACTTCAGCAAGAAAAGAACTTCACCTTCAGGGGGGCCACACTGGAGTATGCAGTGATCCCAGGTCTAGTAGTGCAGGGAGCTAAGTGTTCAGGCACATGGTGGCTCCGGGTTGGAGGGGTGTAAAGTCTCTTTGGCTCAGGTCACTGGGGTCTACAGCATCTATCAACATTTATGTGGTCCTTGGTGAGTGCTGTGAGGGTTCAGTTGTAGCTACTAGTGATACTGAGGTACCCAGCAGTGTCTCCAGGCCCAATGACCAGTGACCAGGGTGGGCAGTGATGGTAGTGGGAGTCAGTGATGTGCACACACTCAGCTGCAGGGGCCAGATCCAGGTGCCTGTGTGGTAGCTGGGGCAGGTTGCAAATGTACATGTACTGGTGGGGGCCAGGGCCAGCGGCAAAACCCAGGGCCAATTGCAGACACCCTGGCAACTACAGGGGTTCTGAGGTCAGCAGGCACTACTGTGGCTACAGGGTCTTGCCAGGAACCTGAGCGTAGCAGTGAAAGCTACTGACAGAAGTCAGGCCAGTGGGATGGTAGACACGCAGTCATAGGGTCCAGTTGCCAGCAAGCACAGCAGAGCAGAGGGTACAGGGGGCAGGGCCAGAGCTGGGTTCACAAGCAGTTGTGGGGGCCCTAACTTTCAGCACTCTCCTGCATTCTTGCCCCTGAAGGGTCTTCCCATGGGTGTGTTCAGGGGAGTGGAGGTCACTAAAGTTGTTGGACTGGAGCTGTGGAGGTGCAGAGCTGGTGGGCATAGCTGTAGGTGAGCCTAGTGGTACAGGCCAAGGAGAGGAAATATGGCCTAGTCTGGGTGTGCATTCCATGGCTTTAGGATCTCACTACAGGCATGCACATGGGGACCCAGGACCAGGTGTCAGATCTGCAGTGTGCACAGGGTTGAGCCCTCAATGCATACACAGCAGTTGGGGTCAGCCACCCAGGTCTAGGCTGGTGTCTCACACCCACACAGCCACAGAGGCCTGGGCTGGATGCCTGTGCAGATCCCAGCTCTAGCAGGCAGGGTGGGAGGTGCAGGGAGCAGGGAGAAACTCAGGAGGCTGGCCTCTGCAATCTAAATACCTGTAGGGTGAAAACTGATGAATTCTGCAAGGGGTCTATGGTAGCTGTGCTGGCCATTTGTTTCTTCAGTGCAGAGAGCTGCTTGTACCCTCTATAGAGCAGATCCTGGGAACCATGGTCATTCCCACTGTGTGGCACATACCTGCTGTCCTTTCTTGTTTCTAGCCAGCTGTATATGTCTCAGGTTTGCCAATCCCTGGATGGGGCAAAACCAAAACAGAGCCTTCATGCAGTGTCCCAAAAGGTGGGGAAGCTGGTCCCTCATTCTGTTCTCCCTTTCCAAGCCCAGGAAATTCCTTCTATTTGAGGTACTACCTCTTGGTGCTGAACAGGGCCGGTCTGTGGGGTGAGATAATACAGGCAGATAAAAAGCTATTCTTCCTTCCTTTTTTGCATGGTTATCCTAAGGTTTTTCTTTGTTCCACTGTGTTGCCTGAAGTTTCATACATGGACTCCTTAAGCAATCTAAGAGCTGTTTTTGTTTGTGGATAGCTGTCTAGTTGTTGATCTTTGTTGGGGGATGGTGACTGAGGTCTCCTATACCACTAAGTATTATTATTGGAATAATATGATTACTGGATGTCATTATCAGTTATAATCTCTCATACTATTCTGGAGCAAAGAGATACAAAAAGAAATGCTGACTGGATTATAACATTCTCATGGAATTTATTAAAAAATTGAAAGGTAATCTAAAAAAACAAACACTAAATTTTTAGAAAATTGGAAAGCAAATAGGTTAAAGTTTTTATATGGTTAAAATAATAATAATAATATGATAAAATAGATCAAAATACTTTTTAATGATTAGGGAAATACCACAAAGAGAAGTACAGTTTAAGTTTCACCTTAAAAAAAGGAAGCGTACACTTTGGGTTGTAAGTAACTGCAAATCCAACTCAAATCCATGTACGATATAGGAACTAAAATGTTTGAAGACTGGTGTGGCTATGGGTGAGGCTTGAAAGAGCTTCTGAACATTGTTATAAAAGTCCAGTTACTTTGCACCTCTCTGGCCTGTCTTCATCAGAACTGGCTTCATTCTGAAGCTGGCCTCACGCAAGGTCCCAATATGAGTGCAAGAATCTTTCATAGACAGCTACGGCAGGAAGAAGGCATGTCTCTGTTGCCATATTCCCAGCAAAATGAAGGGCTATAGAGAATACTGTTAAGATACTAACTACTATATATAAAATAGATAAACAACAAGGTCCTACAGTATAGCACAGGGAACTATATTCAACAGCTTATAATAAATTATAATGAAAAAGAATATGAAAAGGAATATACATATATGTATAACTGAATCACTATGCAGTACACCAGAAATTAACAACAACATTGTAAACTGCCCATACTTTAATTAAAAAAGAAGTAACTGTTAAGTTTCTGACTTAGGCAAAGTCTCCAGCAGGACTGTTTTACCAAATAAAGGAAATTGTATGAGGAAAAATGGGTGGATGGGAGACAATTCTCCATGGGTCTCACATTTCTGTACATCTTGAGAGCAAGGCACTGCCTGCCTTTTCTTTTAAAGTGTCTATTCAAGGATGTTAATGTAGTGACCAGCCTTGAAAGATAACGTTAGTTTCCAGAGCAAAGTGCGTATTAGCCTTAGCACTTCTCTCTCTCACATGCTAGTTTCAATCCGCCAGAAAATATCTTTGCTCGGCTTTAAAAACATATCCACTCCCTAACACCTCCACATTTCTATGGTTGACACTGTTAGAGCAGGCCAATAGCCAGACATGAGCAGAGAGAGGGGGACACAGGCCAAATGGCAGGAATTGGGCAGAAAGGAGGGGCACAGGCCAAATGCAGGAAAGCATACATCCTGTAAACACCAGGGGTCTCTGGGCAGAGAAGGAAAAGCAGAAATCTCTGGGCTGTTAAGGGTCACACCTTTTGGGGTGACTAGAGGCCTGGAGACGACCAATGAAAGATGGGAAAAGGCAGGAATCTCCAGTGTCTGAATGTAACCTTTTGCTCATTATGTCCTCATTTCAATAAAATAGCCTTGCAGATTAGAAGTACCCATCATACACTGACGCCATGACACTTTTGATCCAAACTAAATAAGGACAAAAATACTCCCTCCCTTCGGGAAGGTTTAGTTGGGATGAAAATCAGAGAATACAACCCCAAACACTTCCCTCCCCAATGAATATTCTGCCCATTCATTTTTATACTCTATGTAACCAACTTGCCAAAGGAACTCAGTGCAGCTGCTCACCTGAGCTGGCTCACTCTCCCCTTGAGAGTGTACTATCTGTCTCTTAATAAATCCTCTCTTTATTTTCTTAACCCCCACATCTTGTCTCTGAACTTTTTCTGGGATGGGACAAGAACCTGGACACTGGCTACATCTACCAGCAACACCACGCTCCATTACATTTTGCCTGCATGACTGCAGTTTCCCTGCTTCTACATTATCTACTCACTCTTCTGCAGTTCATTTGCAATACAGAATAAAATTGGTACTTTAAAAAAATGTAATTTAAATCTTTCACTCAAAATTCTCCAATGGCTCTCCATTTCAGGGAGTAAATGCAAAGTCTTTAGAGCAGCCAACTAAGCCCCACATGATCTACGCCCTTCCATCCTCATTGCTTCTCTAACCTGACTCTTGTAAGTCTCCTCTCCATTCATTCTGCTCCAGCCACACTCCCTCTCATGCTGATCCTAAAGTATGCCTGATGTACTTCCTCTTTGGGTCTCTGCAATGCCTGTATCTTCTTGCTAAAAGTATTCTTCTTCCAGCTTTCCCGTGGCTAACTTCCTCATCTTTTTAAAGTATTTGCTGACATATCACTTTTTCAACTGCTGATCATTTTACTTACATTTACAATCACCCTTCACTCCCACCCCAGCCCTATCCTTTCATTTCTTTTTTTCTTATTTCCACATTAGTAATCAACTTCTACCAAGCTATATAATTTGTTATGTAGAAAGAGTCTTTATTCCTTTGTTATAATTTTAAGTTAACAGGGCATATTTCATCTATATTTTCTAACCACCTCGAACAGTACGCATAATCCATGCTCGATAAATAATAAATGGTGAAATGTTTCTCCTCAAAGTTTCTGTGGAAGAAGACAAAATACACTTGTATGCATACATAATTCATGGTCATAGTTATGTTTCTCATATGCTTTTATTAACAGAAGCATATTTACCAATATTCCAAAGTGCGCTCACCATGATAAAACCCTTCCTGGTAAGATTTTAGTGCTGAATATACTGTTGGTCATGGCTTAGGCATATTTGAGTTCTCAGAGGGAAGTTAACCTTTGTCCTAAAAACTGTGTTGGGACTGATTAGCAAGACTTTCTTACTGAAGACAGAAAATCAGGTTCCCTCTGGAATTTACAGTAAACGTGTCTTCACTGTTTGCTGCACATTTTATTGTTTCTCTTAGAAAAATATTTTGTAAGTTTCAGGTTACAGCTTTCTATTTTTCTCTTAAACAACCTTGTCTCAATTTTATGTGATTATATCATAGAGTTCTATCTGCTTTAACTACCAAGATTCTGGCACACGTTTGGAAAATTGCAAAAAGTGTAATTATTTAGATTGGAAGAAAGCACAAAAGTGACTTAACTAAGGCAGTAAACATTAGGGAAATACAGAAACATGCTGAGTTCTTCATTGTCCTAGTCGATTCTACTAATAGATGAACTAAACAAATAGCAGCATAAAAATTAAAGTTATTATCTTACAAAGTAAAAGTTAAATTAATGAACTTTAGGACAAATATATGATATACCATATTGTTCATGTCTTAACCAAAAAACTTTAGATCTAGGATTCAAAAGATGCAAGCACATGCTATAAAAAAAAAGAAGATCTTTTAACTCTATAAAATAATATAAGGTGAAAAAATAATTATATTGTATAGTGTTTTGAGGGGTTTTTTTTTTGCTTTTTGGGGGGGATTGTTTGTTTATTGTTGTTTGTTTGTTTTGGTGACAATGTGCAATCCTACCAGATATTTTTGAGATTTCCTGGCTCAAAGTTAATCCTCAACAAATTTCAGCTCTTTTCATTAACTTGCTTCTATGCAATCTTTTCAACACTTAGAATTAAAATAAAAAAATCCAATGTGAAAAGCAAAATGAGGTATTTTATTATTGTTTTAATGTGCATTTTTTTGTGATTAAACCCTTTTGCCATAGGTTTATTGGCCATTAGTACTTACGTTCCTTGCGTGGGTCTCCCTTTTATTTTTCTGACAGAGTGTTTATCTTTGCTTACTGATTTCTTAAAATTTTATAGAATAAGGATATAAAGCCTTTGATTTACAAGAATGGCAAACATTTGCCATTTGTTTATGATGTCTTTTTTCTTCACTTCAGGATAATTAAATTTGTGTATAGTCTTTCCTCCACTAAGATGCTCAGTAAGACTGTCCCCCACTTGAGATCAGACATATATTTTCCTATAATTCTTAAAATCTATTTTCTGGTATCATTTATTATATTTATTCTATCTGAAATATAGCTAGAAAAAGGTACAGGGCAAAAATAACTTGTTTTTTTCTAAACAGAACCAATCTGCATGAGTGTAATGACATTTATCTTTTGGAACTAAAGCTAAGCTACAATTCTCATCATTTGGGCTTACTGCAAATAACACAAATGTTAACTCTTGACTGTCTAAAATAAAGATATGTGCAATAAAAACTTATTTTAATGCTTCATTATTCAGTGCCTTTATTTAAGTTCTGGGTGAAGAAATCTGAAATATATACATTAAATGCATTCCATGAATGTATTAAAATTAGAACATTACTACTTTAGAAATTTATAATATAAATGATACTTTATAAAAGTAATCTTCCAGAAAACAAAATAAAATTAAATGGGGGAAAGAATAGATAGATCAGTGGAACATAATACAGAGCCACAAAATAGACCCACACAATATATAGTCAGCTGATCCTTGACAAAGGAGCAAAGACTACTTAACAGAGAAAGGATAATTTTTGAACAAATGGTGCTGGAACAACTGAACATCCTTGTGTAAAAAATGATTTTATATATACATATTACTAAGTGAAAGAAGCCAATCTGAAAAGTCTACACACTGTATGATTCCAATTATATGACATTCTGGAAAAGGCATAACTATAGAAATAGTAAAAAGGTCAGCAGTTGGCAGGAATTGGTTGGGGTGAAGGTGGGGATGAATAGGCAGAGCACACGGTTGTGAAGATACTCTGTATGATACTATAACAATGGCTACATGTCTTTATACATTTGGCCAAACCTATATAAACTACAACTTCAAGAGTGAACCCTAATGTAAAATATGATCTTGCATGATTATGATTTTGTCCATAAAGATTAATCAACTTCAACAAATATAGTCTTTCCATGAAAGAAACAAAAAAGTTGGACTTCATTAAAATAAAAAAAAAACCTCTGTTCTGCAAAGATACTGTAAAGAGAATGAGAAGACAAGCCAAAGACTGGAAGAAAATGGTTTTGAAAGATATATCTGATAAAGAGTTATTATCCAAAATATACAAAGAACTCTTAAAACTCAATAAGAAAGTAAACAATCCAATTTTAAAAAATGAGGAAAAGATTTGAACAGATACCTCATCAAATGTGATATACAGATGTCAAATAAGCACCTGAAAAGGTATGTTCAACATCATATGGCATTAGGGAATTAAAAATTAAACTAACAATGAGATACTACTATACAATTACTAGAGTAATCACAATCTGAAACACTGACAACACCAAATCCTAATGAGGATGTGGCCAACAGGAACGCTCATTCATTGTTGGAAATACAAAATGGTACAACAGGTACTGGTAATAATTTCTTTCAAATCTACACATACTCTTCCCATATTATACAGCAATTGTGCTCCTTGGTATTTGGTATTCACCCAGATGAACTGAAAATGGATGTCCATACAAAAACCTGTGCATGAATGTGTATAACTGCTTTTTTTTTATGGCCAAAACTTGGAAGCTACCAAGGTGTCCTTCAGTATGTGAATGAATAAATAAACTGTGATATGTCCAGACCATGGAAGATTGTTCAGCTCTAAAAAGAAAGTTTAAAGAAAGTTTAAGATTAGAAGTTATACTCAGTAAGTATATAAATGTGTTGAGCTGAGTGTTACTTGCAAGTGCTAACAAATTTAACCTCTCTGTGAAATGCATACCCATTTGTATGTATATTATTCCTTGTTTTGATCAAAATGTGATTCTCATAAATGGAAAAAAATAATAGATGATATCTAGAGAAAATAGAAAAGACAATTTAACAGAGCTTCATAAAAATAACTGGAGAAATAAGGTGATTTCCATATACTCCCTACCTCCAAACACTTTGAATACTTTTTATTATTTGGGGGCTCAGTTAGGAGAAAAACACCTTGAACATCTTTGTGTTATCTATTAGGAAAATTGTAACAAGGGAAAATCCTGTATAGCTTCAGATGCTAAATCAGCAGGATCAGAAGGAGAGGGAAATCCTATGTTATCAAGGCTTAACAGTGTGATGAAATTGTTATTACACTTAGCAGGATGGAGGAAGAGAGGTCATGAGGGATAGGTAGGTGGATCCAGTTAATCTCAAAGAAATATGATGGGCCTTAAAGTAATATGCCCAACTGAGGGAAGTTCCATTTTAATCAGTACCAGTCTGGTGCAAGAAAAAGTGGCTTAACAGAAAGGCAACAAGAAGAACAACAACAAAAATAGAGCTCAACATTGTCTGACTGCAAATAGAGAGAAATTCTCCCCATTGGCTGAACACTGGAATTAAGAAAAACAGAAAGTAAGGTTATAACCAACAGCAGTTTAGAATAAGCCATTATTTCTGTAAATTTTATAACTAAGTCTGAAAGAACACCATGGAATTCTCTTTTTGAAAAAGGTGTAAAATTATAATTTGTATAAAAATGCCATTAATACATTTTTCTTCGAAACTAAGCACTACTCATAGTCATATTCAGAGGCTACAGGCAGGTCTGGAATGGAGCATTTTTAGAAACTTTAGGAAATTAAGAATTAAACTCACTGTTTCCAATATATTCCCATGACATCTTCAAGAAGATTGTGAGGTTTCTTAAATTTAGTATGCTCATGAATATATTAAACCTGCATTTACATACTTTATTTAAATGTCTAATACATGCACACACATTTTGCTAAGTCCAATTAAAGCTGTAAAGTAGGATTGTATCTCTGAAATGCAGTCACCATGCCTGAAGTCCAACAGTTCCCAACACATTACTTATCCCAACATAAATACTTGTTAAAGATCACATTTGTAAATAAAGATAGTAACAGTCCTGCACTCTAAAGAAGAGTTAAAATTCTTCTTGGTGACAGTGACCCAAACTGTAGGAATGATATCAAAGAATAAATCATGTTAAATAGAGGGACCCAGATAATTCAACTCTGCTCAGTTCCTGGAGAGGTTTATTAGTATCCGTGGAGTATGTAGGTATAGATGGCTTCTTTTCCAATTGAGTAACTAATGAAGTTGATTTATATAATGCATTGAGAACACATAAAAGTGAGATGATTGATAATTTGGTTTTATTAGCCTCTACTAGGGACCAAAAATGAAATTAAATACTCCAAAAACAAATTTAACATTTTAGTTGTAACTAGTATATTGATGTAACTAGAACACTGATGACCACTAACATGGAAATGCATGTTATTTACAGATATCTGCAATCAAAGAGAATAATCTGAAAATACACCAAAGGAAGAAAAAGCAGCTTACTTACAAAATAAGAACATTAAAAGCTCAGATTTGTTTTTTCCTTGTTGTTAGCAAAAATCAGTGGCAGAAGAGAACAGAATCAATTCGATGTGATCAGGAAAATACTTTTGAGCCAAGATTTTTTAAAGGGAGAAGTATGATACAACATCTAAGACACACTACTCTCTCCATATTTCAAATATGTTGACATTCTGGTTAAAATTTAACTAAAAAATGATTGAATACATAGAACCAAAAAAAAAAAGGTGGGGGGAGGGAATTTCTAGGTTCTAGAAACAAAGTGTTGGAAGACATTCCCTACAGATATAGGGCATGTCTTTTGAGAGAGACTGTCATTTTGTTCCTATCTTTTGAAGGGAGTTTGTGTGGCAAACAGCCTTGGAAAGTAGAGATGGTGTTTCTCTTTGCATCAAAAGGTAGATTTGACTACAGCTTGGAAGATAAAGATTGTGCCTTTTGAGAAAAAGTCAGGCATGCTAATTGCTCATTATAACAGATCCAGGATCCCTAAGCCCATGGTTCCTCTCCTATAATGTATTGACTATATCAAGTTTCACCTGGACCTCTGCATTTTCCTGAGGGATTTGAAGTTCAGTAAAACAGCCCAGGAAAATACTAATACTCTGTTTACTGTTATTGTCATGAAAATAAACTATCCTTCACCTTTGATCCAGAGATCTCAGGTCCTCTACCAGCATCCTTGAAATTGTGGCAGGTTGACCTGACATCTTGAAAGTATGGTAAAATCTTTAATCCTTCCCAGTGCTTGACAGAGGGAAGTAATGATCAGAGCAATCATTGTGTGAATTGGTGCTCTAGAAGCCCAGAGAAATATTGTACTCAGACAAAGGCTTTAGAAGCTAGATAGTGGAGTTGTTAACTTCTTCACAAATTCCAGAGGTCAACTGAATTCACACAGCCTCATAAACAAAGACAAACTATAATTTGTTTTCTTACTTAGGAAAGCTTGACTCTGTATGGAACTGTGAATGGGGAAAAATGCCTCCACTAAGTAATATAAACACCATGTCTACATCATGCATGAATATATGGACAGATTTTCCACAGTCCACAGGGTTTGGGAATCTAGGAGGTGAGATAAAATCACAAAAATAACTATAACCCTGGGGGCAGAAACCAGGGCAAAGTCACTCTCTAGAGATACTTCTGCATTTCAGAAATATATTGGAATCTCATAAAATACAGTCCCCTTCCGAGAAGGAGTTCAACAACAAAAGTGTAAAACTATATAAAGATGCAATTCACCATAAGGTAGAGATAGTAGATTAACTAAATAAGAGTATCTCAATCCCAAGTCTAAGAGATAATAAAGTAACCTGAAAGATAATATAAAAGGAATATGTTTAAATGATTGCAAATATAAAAGACAAAAAACAAAGTGAAAGAATAGGAACTCAAATCTAAAATCATACACACACATGCTGAATTGAAAAAGAGCTATACAAAAAATATATCTGTATTATAAAATATAAAAGACAATCCCAAACATAAAATTAATTGTTGATATTAAACAACACGTGGACTTATTATAATGTTAGATACAGTGGATGAGAACACTGGTAAACAAAGAAATCTTACAGAATGCAATATGTAGAAAAAAATTAAAGAGAGTTCAAAACAGGGTAGAAAGAAAACTCCCAATAATATATATATATATATAGTAGTCCATTGGTTATTCAATAATTTATTTACACATTCATACATGTAAGTGTGTGTTTGCATGCATTTAATTTATAGTTCTTAAAAAAATTCATTAGAGTTTGAAGAAATATTACTTCCTTAAACACACACAAATGTGAGAGGTAAAGATAATGTTGTAGTTTAGAAATTTTTGAGACATTTGTACTTTAAGACAAATTAAAATCCTCCAAGTTAGACACCCTGAACAAATATTATGGTCAATCTTATTTTATGTTTGAATTCTAAACCATCAAATTAAGAAGATGATTTTATTTATGCTGTTGTCACTTTAAGTAAATATCATATGGTTTCCTCTGAATAGGCACAGGCGAGCACATGATTAGAAGTAATTTAACAGAAACAGACACATTGCTAGAGCTAGGAGAAAATGGCCCATGATCAAATCCAATCAGATAGAAATGGGAAAACTCTCCAGAATGTGGGCATAGAGGGAACATACCTCAACATAATAAAGGCTATTTATGAAAAACCCTCAGATAACATCATACCCAATGGTAAAAAGGTGAAAGCATTTCCTCTAAGATCAGGAACACGACAAGAATGTCTGCTCTCGCCACTTTTATTCAACATAGTTTTGGAAGTCTTACCCACAGCAATCAGAGAAGTATAACAAATACAAGAAATTCAAACTGCAAAGAAAGAAGTAAAAATATCACTGTTTGCAGATGACATGACACTACACATAGAAATTCCTAAAGATGCCACCAGAAAACTATTAGAGCTTATTAATGAATTCAGTAAAGTTGCAGGACACAAAATTAATATACAGAAATCCATTGCATTACTATACACTAACAACAAAATATCAGAAAGAGAAATTAAGGAAACAATCCCATTTACCACAGCATCAAAAAGAATAAACTTCCTAGGACTAAAGCTACCTAAGGAGGCAAAAGACAAAACTATAAGATGATGATGAAAGAAACTGAAGACAACACTAACAGATGGAAAGATATACCATGTTCTTGGACTGGAAGAATCAATATTGTTAAAATGACCATACTACCCAAGGCAATCTACAGATTCAGTGCAATCTCTTTTAAATTAATAATGGCATTTTTCACAGAATTAGAACAAAAAAAATTTTAATTTGTATGGGAACACAAAAGACCCTGAAAAGCCAAATCAATCTTGAGAAAGAAGGGCAGAGCTGATGGAATCACACTCCCTGACTACAAGCTATACTAGAAAGCTACAGTAATCAAACCAGTATGGTACTGGCACAAAAACAGACACATAGATCAATAGAACAGGATAGAAAGCCCAGAAATAAACCCTCTTGCTTATGGTCAATTAATCTACAATAAAGGAGGTAAGAAAATACAACCAGAAAAGACAGTCTTTTCAATAAGTGGTACTGGGAAAACTGAACAGCAGTGTGCAAAAGAATGAGATTAGAATATTCTCTAACAACATATACAAAAATAAACTCAAAATGGATTAAAGATCTACATGTAAGACCAGACACTATAAAACTCCTAGAGGAAAACATAGGCAGAACACTTTTTGACACAAACTGCAGCAATATTTTTTGGATCCAACATCTACAGTAATGGAAACAAAAGCAAAAATAAACAAATGGGACCTAAGTAAACTTAAAAGCTTCTGCACAGCAAAGGAAACCATAAACAAAATGAAAAGATGATCGATGGTTTAGGAGAAAATATTTACAAATAGTGTGACAGACAAGGGATTAATTTCCCAAACATACAAACAGTTGTATAGTTCAATATTCAAACAAACAAACAAACAAAAAACCCTCAGTTAAAAAATGGACAAAAGATCTAAATAGACATTTCTTCAAAGAAGGCATACAGATGGTCAACAGGCACCTGAAAAGATGTTCAACCTTGCTAATTATGAGAGAAATGCAAATCAAAACTACAGTGAGGTATCACCTTACACCTAGCAGAATAGCCATCATCAAAAAATCTACAAAAAATAATGCTGGAGAGTGTATGGAGAAAAGGGAACCCTCCTACACTGTTGGTTGTAATGTAAATTGGTGCAGTTCCCCACTATGGAATACAGAATGGAGGTTCTTTAAAAAAAATAAAAACTAGAGTTACTATATGATCCAACAATCCCATTCCTGGGCATATATCTGGAATAGACAAAAACTCTAATTCGAAAAGATACATGCACAAGAATGTTCATAGCAGCACTATTTAAATTGGGAACACATGGAAGCAACCTAAATATCCTTTGACAGATGAATGGATAAAGAAGATGTATATATATATACACACATATATATAAATAAACAATGTAATGTTACTAAGCCATAAAAAAGAATGAAATAATGTCATTTGCAGCAACATGGATGCACATACAGATTATCATACTAAGTGAACTAAGTCAGACAAAGAAAGAGAAATATCATATGATAATTAACTATATGTGGAATCCAAAAAATTCATACAAATGAAGTAATTTACAAAACAGAAATAGACTCACAGACTTAGAAAACAAATTTATGGTTACCAAAGGTGAAAGGGGTGGAGAAGGGATAAATTAGGAGTTTGGCATTAACATATACACATTATTGCATATAAAATAGATAAACAACAAGGATCTACCGTATAGCATGGGGAACTATATTCAATATCTTATAATAAACTATAATGGAAAATAATCTGAAAAAGACTATATATATATATATATCTGAATCACTTTGCTGTATACCAGAAACTAACAAAACATTGTAAATCAACGATATTTCAATAAAATAAAAATATAAAAAAATTTAAAAGGAAATGGGAAACCAAACAGTGTGTTCATAGTGGAGATCACTGGAAGCAGGACATGGAGTCACTGAGGTCATTCATGACTGAATGTGAAGTGAAATCACATTTCAGGGAAGTGTTTCCACATCTTACATTGCAACTTACTTCCTTGTGTACTGATGAATATTGCCATAGGCAGTCTATATAATTTTCAATGACTGCATAGCACCTTACATATGTGTGTATGTGTGCGTGCATGTTTTTAGAAATAAGTTTAGCAGTGATATTGACTATGTGTTGTATAATAGAGCTGAATAAAATGTTTATGTAATTTAAATCATAGCTTCTCTTTTTTATTTTATGTTTCAGACAGACAGCATTATAATTTGACATTTGTTTAAAATACAAGGTGATCACTACCACAAGTCCTGGTGCCATCCTTCATAGAATTGACCCTCTTAAAAACTTGGCTTTTCTTAACTGTAGTAATATAGAGTGAATTACAAATATTAGATGGGAAAGAATGCAAGTAACAAAAGTTTTATACATATAACAAAGAAAGAAAAAGTAAACATGGTAACAATAAAGTGATTTCAATATAGGGAAATGTATCTATGTGTATAACTGTCAGATTTACATTAAATTATACTGCTTGAGATTTTGAGACTATTCTGTCATTCTGATCATACTGAGTGGATTAAAAAAAACAATAAAATTAGGAAATAGAAAAAAAAACATGTTTTGTTTGCCTTTTAGAAAAGTTGAGAAATAAGTCCATAAATTTCCTTGATTTGGGCCCATTAAAGGAAAACAGCATATTAAGATGGTTTCCAATTTCCAGAAACTAATTGCAATGTATGTACATTTGGTCTCAAATTTTATGTATTCCTACTGAACTAGTCATACTCTAATCAGTCTACCATAACTGTGCATCTTTCTTTCCATGATATAACAGCTGTAAGTCAAGAAAACATGTATTTCCAGCAGAATGTTAAAGTTGATTGGGCCTTAAGGAACAGATATTTCAATCCTAGCAGTTTACATTTGAAAGAACTGAGTCTCTGAGAGTTTGAATTATTTTCCCAAGGTCATATATCTAGTTAGAAGCTGAATTGGTTACCTTCAAAAATCACTGGAGTTGAAACAGAGTTCTTTATGTACAGCCTGAAGGAAATGTAATATTTATAACAGTGAGGAGAAAATTAGAATATTCTTATCCCATCATGTGCTTTAAAATTTCATCTCCCTTTACTTTTTTTTTTTTTTTACAAATCTTTCAAATATTTTATAATTTGGTTTACAAATTACAAGGGGTAAAAAGAAACACTTAAGATATTCTCTGTTAATTCCCTATCGAAAAGACCATCATTATTTCACAGTTGTGTTAAAAAAGTAGATATTCCATAAGACAAATGGGCACTGAAAGCTTTCTACTATTTCTCCTCAAAACATAGGATCAGGTTTAAGCATTCTTATTTGAATCAACTTATTTGGGTGAGGGTTTTAAAAATAATTTTGTGTATTTCCTCTTATTTTTTTCTAGACCCTAATATAAGCTAAATGTATAACACAAAGCCCTTACAGCATAAATACATGTATAAGATTTTGTATTAAAATATTTCATTACATTGAATCAGGCTGTCTTCTCAGATTTACTTTTTTCCCTTCTATTTGATGAAAAGTCACCTAAGTTCATAAATTGATCATGAATTCCTAAAGTTCCAAATATGATGTCATATTCTAGATAAAAGTAAAAAATTAGAATGGATTTACAGGCATGCTTGCATATCTAGCTTGACAAAAAGACTGCAGGCTCTGAGATGATGCCCAAGGTTAGCCTAGCAGTATAAATCCATAAATACTGCTTTCTTCTGTCCAGAAAGATACAGTGCTTTGATTGTCAAAGAATGGGCTCTGGCATGACTCAAAGGTAGTTGTAAGTAGTGTAATTCAGCTGTTAAATGTAAATATTGCTGTTTACCTCAAATAATTTTTATAGTGATTAAACAAGTTATGTCAAATGCATAACCATAGTATCTAGCACATGATAGCCAACCAGTATTTCATGTTTATTTCCTCTCTTCATAGTCTCCAGTTCCTCTGCCAGCCTCTACTCATTGAAATACTGCTTCTTCCATTTGACATCTCTTCATAGAAATTCCGAGTGCTCCTAGTGGAGTACATCAAATCTTTCTCTAACTACTCTTTACATGTCGCTTATATCTCCTTTATAGTATTTCCCTTTCCTTGAATAATAAGTTTAGTTTCACCTATGTCTCCTTCAGGAGTAATTGCTCCCAGAGTGCTATGACTTAAGTAGAATTTGGTCTTGTATACAAAATATACTTATAGTTGTTCGGTAAACATGTATTTATTCAGTTTAAATAAGTTAAATATCGCAGAAGAATTAACTCTACGGAGGTTAGTGTTATGCTCTGTCTACATAATGCTATATTTGATTAGCTAGAATCAGGTTTTATTTCCTCAATACATAGCTAGAATATATTTCCTCGTGTTGACAAAACATTGTCATCCATAACAAAGAAGTTTCTTAACAATTTGTGTATGTTTACATTGAATTTAGCCTTCAAGTCTGCATCTACATTATCAAAACATACTGCTCAATTTGTCTGTTTTGTATAAAATTTTATTTGTGTCTGTAGTCAATTTTTTTCAAAGAATTAAATTTATTTCAATAGCATAGCCAATATGTAGCTAATGAATTAAAATTCAGTTGTCGGCCAATTCCAGTTATAGCTTCCATTGTAAACTTATGTATTGTATACAGAGCTTCTAAGGGGCTAGGATAATTTCTAAGACGCTAAGGAGAAAATTACACTTTTAATCATGTGCAATAATGACTAGGACATGTGTTTTGATAATTAAAAGAAAAAGCATCCATATGTTTTATATTAAAAAGTAAATTATTCAAGTTTCATTTGTTATATCCTGACTTTTCACTTGAATCTTGTTACATCTGAACTGACAAGGGGAAGAAAGACATATTTGATTTGATTTTAATCTTAGATCATCGACAGTCAAAAATATAATTAATATCCAAAACTGAAAAAGAAAGAAAAGAAGCTTTAGATTTAAATCCTTAATATCAAAATATTTGACTTACACTACAGGAAATTTGAGGAAGCATTGACTAGGTCTCAATATCTATTTACTTTAATGTATAATTTAGTATTTGTTTGCTTAGATGGAAGACAACTTCCTTCAATTATACCAGATTCTGTACTTCCTTAAATGTTACATATCATGTTACTACTTGAGTGTCTGAATATAGTTTAATCATGCCTGAGGTGTTTCAAAAGAAAGTAAATAATGATCATTTGTGGTAAGTTTATTATATAGTTGCAATCTTATTTCCTCAGTAGGTTAAATTTAGGTGTTTTAAAATAAAAAATTTATTATAGAGTTGCAACCTTATTTCATCAGTAGGTTAAATTTAGTTGTTTTAAAATAAAATACTTTAGATTAATAGGTCATCTCAGGTTATTTATCAAACACAAAATGTATTTCTCTGCAATCGGAAGCAGATATTTAAATTACTTTTGTAGGACCAACTAGATCTGGACCAATATAGGTATCCTTAAGAATAATTAAGTAAATTTTTTCATTGTATAAGTCTATAAAACTTAAGAAGTTTTAGTTTGGGGAATTTTCATACCAGCAAGAAAGGAAGAGTACAATTTTCCTACATATCTTTATTATTTATTCATATCAAAATGATATCACTTAATAGATGGTTTTTCGAAGAACATAAATAAATCCTTTAGTGCTTATTACAAAATTAACCTTTATTTTCTCAAATTCTTGACTTTCAAAAGCTATGTTACCCCTCTGCATCTCCAAAAAAATTAAAAGTACAGCACCGACCAGAATCATCTACAAAGAGGAATAGTGTATTTATAGTAATGAATAGACATGGTGCGGGGTATTAACAACTAGGGGCTATACTCAGAAACTTAAGACAATTTCCTAATACAAACTTCAGAAACTCTCTAAAATAAAGTTAGGGATAGAGAAAATTCACTGACGTTGCATACTTGGTTGCTTTAATCTGCTCAACCACATATTTTACACATCCTTCTTAAGTTGTCACTTCTTTTAAATTTTTATTTCGTTTTTTGGTTCTCTGCATCCTGGTTATCTCATCTGATGATTGATGATCATCTAATTGATGATTTTATTTAAATTATTTATTATTTTAACTGAGTATCTGCAAGATTTTGAACATGTATTTATATATGTACATACGCACCACCACTAGTAGTTTTAAATCCTTATGTATATACATATAAAATTTCTATTTTTGTCATTTTTCAGAAAGGTACGTGTATAAAAAGAATGAATTATCAGAGAGACAATTAATGAAATGATATTATACACCTTTAAACTGTGAAAAAAAAGTGACTAACATTTTAAGTGCATTTACTTGTGAATATTTGAGATTAAAAGAGAAGAAAATTACTTTTTCACAATGACACACTTGTTTGGACAAATCAAATGTACACAAAATTTAGAACGAGGAGATGCTAATCTTGTTTATTAAGCTCTTAAAAGTGTTGTAAGAATCCTAACTTTAATTTCAGAGCAAGTGTTTCTATAATTACTACATATTGACAATCATTAGTTATGGTGTATTATTGTCAAATATTTCTGCTGTAGGCACCCAATACAAATTTGATTTTTTTATAGAAGAGCACAAGTAATTTTTGACACAATATATCTCTAATATATGTAATAAAAGCTAAAAGTAAACTTTATTTTTTATATTTGCATAGCAAAGCTATAAAGTATTGCATAAAACTGTTGAATTACATTATCTGGAATGTTTGGATTACCAGTAATTTTAAATGTATTTTTTTGTATTTTCCAAATGTTATATATTTAAGCATACATGACTTTTGTAATCAGAAAAGAACTTTCTCTCTGAAGAGAAAAAAATAAAAACTTTTAATATAAAAAGTTTCATGTTTTTAAAGACTGTCCCCTCTTTCAACATCTTGCTGGGAAGCCCTGAATAGCAATACAGGAGCTCCTTGCCCCTACCTTCATGTTTATCACCCCAGCATATGTTTCATTATAGCTCTTGGCTCGAGTATAGATTATGTATTTGGAGTGATTTTGTTCTGATGTGCACAACAACCCCAACTTATAATTAGTTTAGTGAACAAGAAATTATATATATATAAGGATTTTCTGGACAAAAGGACAACTACAGACATCCAACCTATCTATCTAGATTATCAAGAGTGTATTGTTATTTTAACTCAAAGCACTGTTACCTTATAAATATGAATGACATCATTGACTATGTTTGTTAATATGAAGCTCAAGTTTCACATTATTTTCTATTTATATAAACCAAATAATAAGCCCAATTTTGCATTGTGATGAAGGTTTGCTAACATCATATGTGATATTTGCAGGATTATTCTTCTAAGTAATCTACAACAGGAAATTTTGGGATTGCACTTGACCACTCATCATTGCAAATTTAAATGTAAATCTTGTTAGAAACAACCCCAAACAAACTTCTACATAATTCTCTTCTTCAAAATAGAATAAATTGCCTAGTTTGTGAATCACCTAATTTGACTAAAAATTATTTAAATGTTCTTTTAGCTATTTTGAGATGTTTATAGCATACAGACAGATTTTTTTTTTTTAATCCCTCTTATTTGTATTCTTATCCCTAGTTTTGGAGTGCATTTATTCAGTCTTTGGAGTCTACTTTCTGTTTTAAGTAAAACATCTGTGTGTTACCACCCGCCTACAGCCACCCCTGCAAAAATGTGGATTTTGGCAAGCTAACAAGAACAAACTGACACACCAGATATACATAGCTGTAGGTGGGCCAAGGTCTTCCATCTGTAGTGCACGCCACTTACAGTCATTTAACAAAGGTTATATGGGTTGGAATAATATGTGCAAGGTAAAATTAAACTAAAAATCTAACTTCATGATATTAAAATATTTTCGTCCTTTAATCCTTTGATTATATTACTAAATAAAGTTAAAATAAACCTTGATATTCTGCTACAAAATTATTTTTCATGCAATTTCACCAAATATACATCATTGCTGCAATTTTAGCAATAGAATTATGATTATGTAACCTATTAAAATTAACATGGTATTCTTTAGAGGGGTTAAGATGTTCCATTCTATTTTTTAAAACTTTCCTATCAATGCAATATAGTCTAAAATGTTAGCTTCCAACTGTGAGCTTTAAATTTTTATCTCAGCATATTTTAATGATATAGGAATCTTCCTATCCTGTGGTACTGGTTCAGGCACCCCATTTTGCTATAGAAGGATGGTTTCATTTTGATTGTGATAATCTAAAGACTATTAATTAATTATGCCATTCTAATTATAAGTTATTTTTAAAGATTTTGGTGCATGATAGGAAATTAAGCATTTTTTCTGTGTAAATGACCAAGCCCCTTCTAAGCTATATTATATAGCTTAATTTAAGATATTTATTTCCTTCATTTTCAGAAATAAACATTCAATCAGATGACATTTAATTTTCTAATTTTATGTGTAAATGACTAAAATCAAATAACACTGGATGCCTTGTTTTTTCACATGTATAAGGTAGAAATACTTCTCACTTTTGATAATAATTTTCTATTGCAAATTGATTTTAAAATGTAAGAAGCTAAGCCAAATGTTTGTATGTACTTTTTCAAGAAATCATGAAAGAATTTTCTTTTTTTTGGCAATCCGTGGCAACATGAACATCCCAGTAACATGCCATTATTTTAATTCAACCTGACTGAAGTATAATTTGCAGGAAATTAAATGCATACATTTTAACCGAACAATGTGATGATTTTAACAAATGCATATCCTATGTAATTACCACCAGAATAATCAAAATATAGAATATTTCTTATCTCCACAAAACATTGCCTCTTTGCATGCAACTTTGATTTCAATTACTTTATCATCCCAGTCTCTGGCCCAGTCAACAGTGAACTATGTAACTATTTTCAGGCAATATACATTAGTTTTACCTGTTCTAGAATTTCATATAAATATGTATTTGGTTTGGTTTTGTTATGCTTTTTCCAATGGCATTCAAAAATGTTATTTTGTATGTATTTATACATTTGTGTCTTTATGTGTATTCTATGTATTATACACATATTTTTAACAAGTGTTTTCATATATATCAATAATTTATTTATAAAAAAGTGTTGAATAATATTCCACTTCATGGATATAAAGCAATTATTTTTATGTATTCACTTTTTGCTGAACTTTTTTTTCCAGTTTTTGGAATGAATATGAATAAAAATTATCGTGAATATGACTTGTGTACAGGTCTGTAGATTCATGTTTCATTTCTTTTGGGTAACTACCTAGGAGTAAAATTGTTAGGTTATATAATATTTGTGTGTGTGTTTTTTTTAAGTGCTAAACTGTTTTCAAAAGTATGTGTACCATTTTCTACTACTATCAGTAATAGGTAAGTGTTCCAGTTGCTCCTGGTGTTCATCACACCTGGTATTGTTAATCTTTTTACTTTTAGTTATTTTAGTCGGTCTGTAGCGGATCTTTTGTGATTCTAATATGCATTTTTTTGATAAGATAACTAATAATTTCAAGTATGTTTTTATGTGATTATAGGGTATGTTCATTGATATGTTTCATTCATGAAGTGCCCATTTTTAATACATTTTATTATATTACCTAGTTGTAAAAGTTTTTAATATCTTCCAGATTGAAAATCTTTGTCTTTATACATTCTGGATTGTTATCCTTTCTACTGTGCATATTTTTAAAATTTTTTCAAGCCCTATTTACACTTTATTCTATAGTTAGTGTTCTTTGGGGGTTTGTCAAAAAAATGTTTGCCTATCACACAGTCATAAAGATCTCTCTTTTGATTTCTTCTATATAGTTTGTATTTTGAGCTTTTGTATTTGCATTAATTTTTCTCTATGATAAAAAGTAAAGATTAAAGTGTTTTCTTCTAGCTTTCAAGTGTATATTTGATTGGACAAGCACCATTTGTTAAAAGAAAGTCATTTTTCCTTTTAATTTAAACTTACATTTCATTGAAAATTAAACTTGTGTATGCCAATTTAGAGCTCTCCATTTTGTTTCATTGGGATATGTGTCTATTTTAATATCTGTTTCACATTATCTTAATTCCAGTGGTTTTATAGTAACACTTAAGGAAGTAAATCCTCAGAGATTTTTCTTCATTTTCAAAAAATTTTGGTTACCATAAATTCTTTGGATTTTCATGTGTATTTTAGAGTCATCTCTATTTCTGTGATTGGAATTGTATGGAATATATATGTGAATTTAAAGTGAATCAACATGCAAACAATATTGATTCTTCAAACCCATGAATACTTTGTTTTCAGAAGACCTATCGTGCTCATATTTTGTTAAACTTGCTCTTACAATTCACACTTTTTGTAAATAGTATTCTTTTTAAATTTATTTCAATTGTTTATTGCCAAGATATAGAAATATAATAGGTTTTTATGTTGACGTGATATCTTGTGTCCCTGCCATACTTATTCATCAGTAATAACAGTTTTAGTTAGATTCCTTCAATTCAACCTGCACTATCATCATTTATGCAAAAACAAGAACAAAAAATGCTACTTTTGCCTTTTGTTCTATCTTACTATTTTCTTACATTTTGTGTTAAAGTCTCAGTTCAAAATATTTTGTACTGATTTTTTTTCTTTAATACATGCATTAATTTAAGGGCATTATTTCATTTTAAATTATTTGGGGATATTTCTAGACAAATTTCTGTTCTTGATTTCTAATATAATTTTGCCATGGACAGAATTTGGTCTGTGCATATCAATCCTTTTATATTTAACGAGTCTTGCTTTATGAACCAGCATATGGGCTATCCTAGGCAGGTACCATCACACTTGGAAAAATACAGTATTTTCTACCATTACTGTGTAGATAGTTTTTAAAATGTACTTTCATTAAGTTGGTTGATACTGCTACAGTATTTATGAAGGAGGATTGCTGAAATTTTGAACTATAATTGTACACTTATCTACTTCTTTTTTTGGTCTGGTAGTTTTGCTTTATGTATTATGAAGCACTGCTGGTAGGTATACACATTTATGATTGTTTTGTCTTCTTGATTATTTCACCTGTGTGTTTTGACATGCCCTCTTCATTTCTGGTAACACCATTTGTCCTAATGTCGTCTTCATTGGATAATACTATAGCTACTTCAGTTGTCTTAAAATGTATGTATACTTAAAACTCCTGTATTAATATATTTGCAAATATCCCTTTCATCTTTTTACTTTTTTACCTATGTCTTTACATTTAATGTATCTCTGTGGAAAATACATATAGTTATGCCTTTTTTATATACCCAGATAATCTCAGGGTGGATTGCTTTTCTCACTGAAGTGTTCACACAACTACATAAATTATAATTATCTTTAAACATGTCATCTTTTTATTCACTTGTTCCATCTGTTCTTTGTTCCATTGTGTTGTTTCCTGTCTTCTTTTTGAATACTTGACTATTTTTAGCAATCTATTTTATCCTCACTATTGACTTACAATATATATTTCTTTCACTATGTATTTATATTCTATGGTTACTTTATCATTTGCAACATACAGATTTAACTTATTATAGTATGCCATAAAATACTATTCTCAAACTTCAAGGGCAATGCAGAAAAATAATAATGTGCTTCCATTTTTTCTCTTCTACATTTTGACACTGTTTGCATATATTATATTGACATTGTATTCAGAAGAATGCACAATGTATTGACATTTTTGTTTAAACTGCAAATTATTTTTATAAAAATTTTAAAGGTTAGAAAGAAGTGTTTTTATTTATCAACATATTTATCATATCCAACACTCTTCATTCCTTTGTCTAGATCAAGTTTTCTTCCACTACCATTTTCCTTCAATCTCAATAACTTATTTTACCTTTTCTTAAATGCAGATTTGTTGATTAAGAAGTGTATCAGTAGTGTTTTGTCTGAAAAAGGCTTCATTTTGCTTTCAAAGCAAATGATTTTCTCTCAATGGAAAATTCCCTTTTGACAAATTTTTTCTTCCATCACTAAAAAGATGCTATTCTGTAGATTTTAGCTTGATTTTTTTTCATGAGAAATTAGTGCTCATTTAATTATTTGCAAAGTATCTGGTTTTTCTGCATGTTTAAGTACTTTTTCCATATGATATGTTTCAGTAATTCAATTCCATTCAGTTTGCTATAGTTTTTTTCATATTTATCTTACATGGATCATTTAGCCATATGGCTCTTAGATTTATAGTTTACACCAAATTTTGAAAATTTTCAAATATCCACACTCCCCATTCCCCTTTAGGGAATACAGTTACTCATATGTAAGACTATTGTTGATAGGCCCATGATTAAGCAAGACCTTATACATTCTATTATGTTTAAATCTATTTCTCTCTACTTCAGTTTAAATAATGTTTCTTATTATCTTCAAGTTAACTTTTTTTTACTATTGTATCTAATTTGTTGTTGAACCATACAGTAATTTTTAAATTTAAATAATACAAAGATTCATTGGGGCTTCAAAAAACATGGTGGAATAGAGGAACATGGAGCTCACTTCATCTGAGTTTATATGGCTATGAATCTAAAACAAGTACAGTTATAGGTTAACATACATGAAACCAGGGTAACCACAAATCAAAGCATATAATAGATTCATACACACAAGAAGAAAGGAACTCAAGCATAATACAAAAGAAAATCATAAAACCACAAAAGGAAAAACAAAAAGAAGAAAAGGAACAAAGACAAAATAAAAAAAATTAACTGGAAAACAAGTTTTAAAATGGCAATAAATACATACTTATCAATAATTATTGTAAATTTAAACAGGCTGAATGCTCTGATCAAAAGGCACAGAGTGGCAGATTGGGTAATAAAATAAAACCCTACAATATGCTGCCGACAAGAGGCCCACTTTAGGGCAAAAGACACATACAGATTGAAATTGAGAGGATAAAAAAATATTTCATGCAAATAGAAAGGACAAGAAAGTGAAGGTAGCACTATTCATATTGGACAAAATAAACTTTAAAGTAAAAGCTAAGAAGAAAGGTAAAGAAGGACACATAATGATAAAAGGAGCAATACAAGAAGAGGATATTATACTCACTAACATATATGCACCCAGTATAGAAGCACATGAATACATAAAACAAATATTAACAGATATAAGGGGAGAAATTGATGGGACTAAAATAATTGTAGGAGACTTTAACATCCAACTGACATCAATGGACAGGTCTTCTGTATAGAAACTCAACAAGTCATGATAGAACAGTTAGATTTAATTGATATTTATAAGGTGATACATACAAAAAAATAAAAGACCATATATTCTTTTCAAGTGCTCATGGAATATTCTCTAGGATAGATCATATGAGTATGGATGTGAAACAAGCTGCAACAAAGAGGATAGAAATTATTTTAAGTATCTTTTTTTTTTTTTTACCACAATGGCATGAAACTAGAAAACAACCACAAATAGAGAAATGAGAAAAAAAAATGATTACATGGAGAATAAGCAACATGCTACAAATAAATAAATAAATAAATAAATAAATAAAACAAAACCCTAATGGATCAATGATAAAATCATAGAGGAAATAAAAAATACTTTGAGAAAAATGTCAATGAAAACTCAGCACACAAAATCTATGCGACGTAGCAAAAACAGTTCTAAGAGGAAAGATCATAGAAATAGAAGCCTTCCTTCAAAAAACAAGAAAAATCCCAAGTAAACAATCTAACCTACCACCTAAAAAAATTAGAAAAAGAACAAACAAAACCCAGATTCAGCAAAAGGAAGGAAATAATAAAGATCAGAGAGGAAATAAAGAAAATAGACATAAAAAATAAGAGGAAACATCAATAAAACCAAGAGTTGGTGTTTTGGAAGGTAAATAAAACTGACAAACCTCTGGCCAGGCTTACCAAGAAAAGAGAGAGGACCCAAATAAATAAAATAAGAGGTGAAAGAGGATAAATAACAACCAATACTGCAGAAATACAAAATAACATAGGAAAATACTATGAACAGTTATATACCAACAAATTGGACAACCTAGAGGAGATGGATAAGTCTTTAGAAACATACAACCTGTCAAAATTAATCAAGAAGAAAAAGATAATTTGAACACATCCATCAAGAGAAGTGAAATAGAATCTGTATTTAAAAACAAAAATCCTTGCAAATAAAAGTCTAGGACCAAATGTCTTTACTGGGAAATTCTACCAAACAAAGAACTTATTCCTATCCTTCTAAAGCTCTTACAGAAGACTGAAGAGGAAGGAACACTCCCAAAGTCATTCTATAAAGCCACCATCACCCTGATATCAAAATCAGACAAAGACACTACCAAAAAAAAAAAAAATTACAAGTCAATACCTTTGATGAATATAGATGCAAAATTTCTCAGCAAAATATTAGCAAACCCAACAACACATAAAAAAGCATCGTATACTATGACCAAGTTGGTTTCATACCAGGGACACAAGGGTGGTTCAACATACGCAAATCTATCAATGTGATACACCACATCAACAAAATAAAAGACAAAAACTCCATGATCATCTTAATAGATATAGAAAAAAAGCATTTAATAAAATCCAACATCCACTCATGATAAAAACTATTGCGAAAGTGGTTACAGAGGTAACATATCTTAAAATAATAAAAGCCACTTATGACAAAACCACAGCTAACATAATGGTAAACTGTGAAAATCTGAAAGTCTTCAAGCTAAATTCTGGAACAAAACAAGGATGCCCACTCTCACCACGTTTATTCAACATAGAACTGGAAGTCCTAGTCATAGCAATTAGACAAGAAAAAAGAAATTAAAGGTATTTAAATTGGAAGGGAAGAGGTAACAATTGTCATTATATGCATGTGACATGATACTCTGTAAAGAAAACCCTATAGGCTCCACACAAAAATCTATTAGAATTGATAAATGAATTCAGCAAGGTGGCAGGATTCAAGATTAACATATAGAAATCTGTTGCATTTCTTCATACTAACAATGAAATATCAGAGAAAGTAAAAGAAAAAAAATCCCATTTAAAACCACATCCCAAAATACCTAGGAATAAATCTAATTAAGGAAGTGAAAGACTTATATGGTGAGAACTCTAAAACATGGATAAAAGGAAATCAAAGATGATTCAAGGAAATGGAAAGATACCCCATGTTCTTAGATTGGAAGAATTAATATAGTTAAAATGGCCATAGTACCCAAAGCAACCTACAGATTTAATGTGATCCCTATCAAATTACCCATGACATTTTTGACAGAACTAGAACAAATGATCCTAAAATGTATATGGAACCACACAAGGACCCAGAATTACCAAAGCATTTCTGAGGAAAAATAACAAAGCTGGAGGCATAACCCTTCCAGACTTCAGAAAATACTACAAAGCCACAGTAATCAAAACAGCACTGCATTAGCACCAAAACAGATATACAGATGAAAGGAACAGAACAGAGAGCCCAGAAACATATCCACATACCTAAAGTCAATTAATCTGCAACAAAAAAGGCAAGCATATACAATGGAGAAAAGACAGCCTTTTCAGTGAGTGGTGTTGGGAAAGCTGGACAGCCACATGTAAATTAATGAAGTTAGAACACTCCCTCACACCATACAAAATATAAGACATGACACTACAAAACTCCTAGAAGGAAACATAGGCAAAATATTCTCTGACATAAATCATCACAATGTTTTCTTAGGTCAGTCTTTGAAAGTAAAAGATATAAAAGTAAAATAATTAAATGGGACTTACACTTAGAAGCTTTTACACAGCAAAGGAAACTATAAAAATGGAAAGACAATACAGAATGGGAGAAAATATTTACAAATGATATGACTGTCAAGGGCTTAATTACCAAATGATACAAACAGTTCATCAGCCATATAGCTCAAACAACAACAACAACAGCAACAACAACAACAACCCTCCCCACTCCCCTGCCAAAAATGGGCTGAAGATCTAAATAGACATTTATCCAAAGATGACACACAGATGGCCAACAGGCACACGAAAAGACGTTCTACATTGCTAATTATGAGAGAAATGCAAATCAAAACTACAATGAGGTATCTCCTCACACCAGCCAGAATGACCATCATCAAACAGTCTACAAAAATAAATGCTGGAGAAGGTGTGGAGAAAAGGGAACCTTCCTACACTGTTGGTGGGAATGTAAATTGGTACAGCCACTATGGAAAACAGTATAAAGTTTCCTTAAAAAATTGAAAATAGAGTTACCATATGATCCAGCAATCCCATTCCTGGACATATATCCAGAAAAGATGAAAACTCTAATTCTAAAAGATACATGCACCTCAAAGTTCATAGCAGTACTATTTACAATAGCCAAGACATGAAAGTAACCTAAATGTCTGTCAACAGATGACTGGATGAAGATGTGCTTTATGTATACAACAGATATTACTCAGCCCTAAAAAAGAATGAAATGATGCCATTTGCAGCAACATGGACAGACTCAGAGACTATCATATTAAGTGAAGTATGCCAAAGAACATGGCAATATGTGGTATCACTTATATATAGAATCTAAAGAATAGTACAAATGAACTTTTTTAAAAAACAGAAACAGACTCACAGATATAGGAAAAAAAACTTATGGCTATCAAAGGGGAAGTGGGATGCTGATATAAATTAGGCATATGAGATTTAGGGATATATACTACCATATGTAAAATACATGAACAGCAAGGATTTACCATATAGCACAAGGAACTATATTCAATATCTTGTAATAATCTCCAATGGAAAAGAATAAAAAAACAAAAAGAATATATATATATATATTTATATCTGAATTAATTTTCTATAAACCTGAAACTAACAATATTGTAAATCAATTATACTTTAATTTAAAAATTAGATATGTTTTTAATCTCTAGATTTTTCTCATTTTCCTTAACATTTTATAATTTTCAACTCATTATGTCTGTGTTTTCTTTAACTCTTTCAACATATTTAAAATCATTGTTTTGAAGTCTTTCTTATTTTCAAGTTTGTTCCTATTGACTGGTTGTCCTCCATGGTATGGGTGATATTTATTTATTCTTATTCTTTCTTTCTTCCTTTCTCACATGCCTCATACTTTTGATTAGATGCTAGAAATTATGATCATTATGTAGTTGAGTGTCCTTCCCACTTTGCCTACCCACTATGCAGAGTTCGGAATGGATTTTCACTAGGACATTTACTTTCTCAATCAATATCCAAGAGTTTGCACCAACATTATTTAATTTGATGAGAAAAAAAAAAACAAACTTGGGAAGTTTTAGGTAGAGATATTTATAGGTGAAAATAATGAGGCTTTAGAAAATATATTGTACCTCGAACTTCTATGTCCTGTACATGTTAGAAAAAACTTAAAAACCTGAGTTTAAATTTCACTACAAATTTAACAGTCCTAATAACAATATATTTTATAGATGTCTTTCTTTTTTTAATCTTTATCTTTTGTGATATTATACAAGAAAACTTGATTTAAACAATGATCTCAATAGTTTATTCTTCTAAGCCTCTTCACCATTTTGCATTGTTCAGGACAAATTTGTTTCTCTCCCTTTTTTTCTCTTCCAGAAAAGATGAAATTTCCTTCCTTCTCTTCCAGGTATATAAAGATCCTTCCTGGAATTCAAGGCCCAAATCAATATGCCTGTTCTATAAAAATCTACTATAACTGTATAAATGATTTTTACACATGCATACATATAATTATATTTTATTTGTGTAATTGATTTATTTATATCATATTTTATTTTATAGATACAGTTTTTAAGAGGTATATATTTCCTAACCAGGTCCATCCCACTACATTGGACCCACTTTCCAAAAACCATAACTATTTGTAATTTCTTACCTTATGTAAACTGATAATAAATATTTCATGGATATCTTATTAATTGATATGATATATAACTTACTTGCGAATGCTCACCCTTTTCTGGGATTTTAAGATCATTTCAGTTATTTCTTTTATAAAGGTCAGTTTTTGATTATTTAATCTACTGGTAATCTAATATTATCATTTCCTTAGGAAAAACCATGTCACCAGGGATGAACTACTATGAATTCATCTAATGTTAGATGATCTTAGATGAGTAAATCTGCCTATAATTGATACTAGTTTGCATTTTTTGGCATCCAACAAGTTATTTTACATTTAGATTTTGGAGTTTATTTTGTATGTGAAAAGTTCCAACTTTGATAACTAAGTGATACTAACTAAGCAGAAAAGATATAGATTCCAAACTTACTTCTTTTGGCCAGAATGGAAGAAATGGTACTAGAATTATCCTCTCATAATGGAAAACTTAGAAAAATCTGTGAACAGCTGTTTTCAGATATTGGACAAGAAGCAGTCTCAAAGAGACAGATATAAGCATTTAAGGAGTTTAGCAGCTGGGATTTGTGAATGAGATTATTGGAGACGAGGAAGTTACCCATTCCTCAACCCCTCCAAAAAAAAAAAAAAAAAGAGCTCCATGAATCTAAGGGGTACAAGCATAGGGTAAATATCCATAAGACCTGTCAAAGAACACATTCAGGAGAAAGAACAACTAGGGTAATTTAAGATGAAAAGCTCTTCAGATTCAACTGGAGTAGAAAATATTCAAGATCCAACCAAAAAGATCAGAGACAATTAACTGAACAGCAATGGTATTCAGTAGAGATCCCGGAAGGGTCATGCCTTGTAGTAAAGCTTAATTAGTCCAGGTAAAGTCTAGGCTACCCTAACAAAATTTGAAAGTATCAAACTGACCTCCAAGTAGCTTAACTGCCACCCAAAACAAAACTCATTCCACTTTAAAGGATGCTGCTCTTAGGAGAATTTGATTGAAAATCCTCTAAGCCCATAAATGGATCTTAAAAACCATAGTCGTCAGTGAACCAAATATGTGCAATAAAATAAGTTTAATAACATAATATAATAGTGTATTGTTTTAGAACATGTAGAAACAAACAACAGCACAAAAGATAGTCTGTAGCAGAGTCAGGGTGGGTAGGGAGGAGAGTGGAGTGTGTGAATGAAAAGGAATAAATGAAATAAGAGAAAAGAGTAACACCAAAAATAAAACATATCATTAACCCAACCTCTCCAATGAGGTTAAAAATAAATGGCTTGATAATACTGTATTTGCAAAAGTGTCTGTTATCTAAGGTCCATGAAACCTAAGCAAAACATGTTGTGAACAGTGTTCAATTTGGTTAAAGTAATACATCAATGTGTGTCACTTCCTTTGCTCACTGACTTCTTTTTAATTCACCTGAATAATCTGTACAGTCACTTCAGTTTGTCATGGTTTTCATTGCAGCTTTCTGGCTCACAGATAGTTCATATGACTGTTTTTCTTCTAAATTAAGTGGCCACAAGTAAAAATCCACAGATGAGAGTAAAGAAAGCAGAGAAGAATAAAAGGAAAAATAAAAAAAAAATAGGAAAGAAAAATGAGAGATGAAGGAGACAACTGAAAGAAGCAGCAACAAAGTCAACAAGCTGGACATTCCCTTAGGGCTCTCTTTTTCCTTTCCTATCTCCTTTTTTTTTTTTTTTTTTTTTTTTTTTTTTTGTAAATCAGAAATGCTTTACTAATTATAGTCTCCCTGATTGTAAAACCTTACTTTGTTTCCATTAAAGGAGATTATACAGAGAAGTTTTAATTCAGCTGGATGGTGAAGAGCAGGAACCAGGCAGCTAAGGAGGGGTTTTAGAGTTATTCTCTCCCACTCATATCAGGGTCTTATCTTCTGTCAACTCACTCGTCTCCATTAGCAGCAACCCAACTGCTGAAGGTAGGAAGCTCAGAGAATCTACATACACCATCTTGGAAAGATTGACAATAAAAACTTGTGACTATAAGTAAATCTGAGCACAATAAATAAGATAGCACATGGACAGAGAAGATCAGTAAAAGAAAAAACAGGTGAAGAGAAACTAATACTATTAATCTGTCTGATGCCTAACTGAACAAATACTATTGAGCTTAAAGGAACCAAAGAGAAGAAGAAATTTTTACAAAGATGTATATTTCTGATACATGCTGTTGTTAGATTTCCCCACTTCTTTTTATTTTATTATAATATTTTAATATGCCTATCTTTACTGAGAAGCAAAAACGCAGTAATACATTGTATATAAAAGCAAACTCTGCAGGAGAGAAAGGAATTGATAGGCCTAGGGGAATGTGGTGAAGGCAAGAGATTGACGGTAACAGAACAAAAAAGCCCCACAGTCTTTTCTTTCTTTGATCATAAACACAAGAGTGTTTGAGATATCTATGTATCTATATAGATATATTTGGTGCATTATAAATTATATACACATTTAATATTTTTATTGTTTAAAAGACTGGAAAATTAATTTTTAATTCAGTATCTTAATCTTCATGAACATAGCCATCTGGTTTGGACATTTGGACTCTAGCACAGATGGTTGCTATCTGCTGGGACATTCTCCCACCATTCTTCTCCAAGTTAATATGGCAATGTTAAGTGAAAATATAGAAAATACAGTTAGAATTGTTGATATAGTTAAGCTTCAAAACCATAAATCTACTTATCATTATGATATTTCAAAGCACAAAACAGTGCATACAAAGTCATACAATTAGAATAATCTGCTATTTAACTGAAATATATACAGATATACATCACCATTCACTTTTAAAATGATAGCTACAGTTTCTTGTCCTTTCTCACTGTTAATAAATGGCCCCTCCAGCAGCTGCCTTCCCTGTGAATTCTGCACTAAACACCACTGAAAATTGCTTGTGTTAAACATAATGTTTTCACAGCTGCAAGCATGGCTTTTAAATAGCAAAGGTGCACTGAAGCCATCCTCAGCAATTAATAAACACAATACTAACAATATTTGCACTTGTGACATTTTTACTCTGAGCATACCAAAGCACTTTACAAATAAACATGTGTTATTAACCTAATTTTTTACAGACTGGGGGGAAAATCCTCTAGATTAGGTTAAGGCCACTTAAGTTACTTTGCCAAAGACTACCCAACAAATCAGACTCATGACCTTGAATAGAATCCAGGACTCCCATAGGGCCTCTGTTTTTCTTTATGAAAATCTACCACCTATTAGAATTTGAACTTTAAATGAATACCATTTAATGAACTTTGCACATCATATTTGTAACAACATTTGCCACAAAAACCACTGCACCAGCTCTTACTTCCAAAATCTTGTTTTTTTCTCATAAAACAGCAAATATTAAATTTGAGAGAGATTTTTACAAAAAAAAAAAAAAGCCTTTAATCAAACTACTCAGGGGAGTAAGTGAAACCCACTGGAGCAATGGAGGAACAGTTGGTGGACATAAAGGAAATGATGGTTAGGCTTTGGATGGCTTTCAGAGGATGGAAGACAGGAAGACACTAATGGAAAGCCCAGGATGTTTGTTCAACAACTGTGATTCTAGCCAGCTGCCAAAGCTCCTGAGCCATTTTGTTTGTCAATATAGAGAGATTAGATATTTGTAATATCACATCATAAGTTCTCAACCAATGCCCAAAGGCTAAGTTGTCTACTGTTTCATAATGTTTGCCCCATTTTCATTAGTCTATAAACTCTGCAAACACTTGAATTTTGTGCTACATAACTATATCCATAGTTCTTTCTTGTTTAAAAGACTGCAAAAGTCATTTTTAATTCAATATCATACCTTCATGAACATATATGCCTTCTGGTTTGGACATGTTGATGCTAACACAGATGGTTGTTACCCACCAGGACATTCTCCCATCATTCTTCTCCAAGTTAATATGGCAATGTTAAATGAAAATATAGAAAATACTATCAGATTTGTTGATAAATATATGGTTATGAATATACCTACTAATCATTATGATATTTTAAATCATCATTTTTATTAAAAAACAGTACATGTAAAAGCATAAAGTTAGAACAGTCTGATATTTAACTGAAGTGTAGCTGTTTCCTATTAAGACTATGCAAAGGACATTCTTCCACATATTTTTTCAAAAACTAATAAATTATATTTAAAGAATAAAAGAATAACTAAAACTACATGTAGGATGAAATATGTTTTAAGCAGAATACTTCTGGCTATAAATAGGTTTTCAAAATAAATATGAGTTAAGTGATTATAAAAGAAAGATCTTAAGTTTACCCCATAGGTATGCCAATTACAAAAGCACACTATCTGATATGTGAAAAACCCTGTGTTTAAGTGTTATGTTTTGGGATCACAAACAAAAGTATAATTAAAACTTCTCCTATAGGATGCTGTAGATTACAAAGCTCTAATCATGCATATCACACTTGTTTTATAACAATCCTTTGAAATAGGATTTATTGCTTTATTTAGAAATCTTGTTTTTCATTAACTGATTACTTTTTAATTTGTGAAAATAAACCTTAAAAAATAAAACATAAAATAATTAAATGTATGAAGTATTATAGTTCTCCTTGCTTCTTAGCAATCCTCGCATATTAACACAGATACACATATATTTTATAAAGACTATATACATATTCTTATATATATATATATATACACCATCTTATTGCCATTATATATTTATAAATGGAAAATAGTATTCAAACTCTTCAAAAACTTGCTTTAAATTTATAATAAAATTTTCAGGAATTTATACACCAGTACAATTAGATGCCCATAATTCTATTAAAGATATGTTTAGTATCTAAACAGTCTTCAACTGATAAACATTTCAACTTTCTCCAGAGTTATTTTAGTTTCAAGTAATGCTACAAAGGCGAAAGAACATATAATAACTGCACATTTTTTGAACATATCTGTATAAACTTCCTTTAGTGAAATTTTTTGGACAGCAGATATATAAAATTTAGAATGTAACAGATATCACCAAATTGCCCTCTAAAAGTTTCAACTAACTTATAATTACTCTAACAGATTATGAGAAGACTGGGACAAATTTATTTTTCTCTAATTAAATAAGTAATACATTCAAAATAATATGGCTAAAAGCCCAAAATATTGTCTACACAAGATTTTCAGTAAGATAACCATAAACACATTGGTGTACTCTCTAAAACTAGACTCAGACAATTAAATGTTTGAATTGTGGACATATCAACACTAATTAAAGACAGACGGAGTCAGATTTTTAAAGTATATTTTATCTTCAATTCTTTGCCTAAAATACCTATTTTAAAATACAACATAGAATATATCTTCAAAAAGTTAAAACAAGAATTATGCAGTCCCCTATAACATCTATTTTCTGTGTTAGAGACTCAGAGCATGTAACAATCAGAGAACTGGACAACTCTCAATCTGCCTCTTAGGGTTTTGTTGTGGGGGACCTCTGTGAGCCATCAATACTTTTGGATATCACCTTTTAACATCTTTTAAAGGTGAGTAAATCACAGAATATATCTGTGCACAAAGAGGAATAGGGAAGAAGTATTAAAGAGGAATTTGGGGAAAACCATTGATTCTATTGTTGGAGGAACAGTTTCTCAAATATACCGCTAGGGTATATTTGAGGGAAAGCGTTGAAGACAAAATCAATGCTATTAACTATAAATTCTGGAGAACTTTAGTTTGCTTATTATTTAAAAGTATTAGAGATCCAAGTAATGGAGTACAAGGAAGTTTCCAGACAAAGCCTATAAATATTCAAAACGTAGTGTGGGAAGCATATATCAACTTGACCTGTAACTTCACATATAAGAAAAGGATTTCTTTTTAATTGTCAAAAATAGTACTTCCAAAGGGGCACAAGTACCTACCTGTAAAATATAAGCCGAATCACCTTATTGAGCATAAAATAAATCTAAAAATGTTTCCATTAAAAATATAGCAGAAGGGAAAAGGAATACCACAAGTGGCTATTTCTGAAATGAAGACCTAATTTAGGATCCTCAATTCTCAAATTTAAAAAAAATGTTTGGCATTATGATGAGCATAAAAGAGACATGTTCTTTATGAAGTAAGAACACAAGAGAAAAATTAGTAAAAAAAATAGATAAAAATGAAAAAGGATGAGATGAAGTGGCAGTAGAATGCAATTAAGTAGTAATAAGACAATATAACAATGAAAAAGAAAATAAAGCATGAGTGTAATTTATATCTATTAAATCACAATAGTATAATCAAATAACTAAACTCTAAAATAGAAGTCAAATTGTTATTAAATAAGACAATTAAATCAATGAGGTGGAAACAGATTTGAAAACAACCAAAATATACAAATAAAAGAGTTGAAAAATATCACTGCGGAAAGTTTATATGTGTAATTAAGGAGATGGATATACAATTAATTATTAATTGGTATTCATGCAGAATAAACCAAGGCAACTAAAAGAAATGTAATAAAGTAAAAGAAGAAAGAAACTAGAAAGACTCCAAATACTCTAAAAAATGCACATTTCCATGCACACTGTGATTCTATTATAAAGATAAAGAAAAATCTTATTGAATACAAATATATATGTAAAGGAACAGATTTCAAAAACGACCAAAACCTCTTCCACAAACTTAAATGAAAACTGTTTCCATGACTACACATATACAGCAAAGATCAAATGTGAATCGCAGACTATTTTTATACCCAGATAAGATATTTTCATATACAGATGTCACAGAAAGGGAACATCAGATAATATTTCTATAAACATTTGATGTATTTACTCCTAAAAATGTTTTGAAGGTAGTTTCCAAGTAATGAAGAAATACTTGAATTTAATAGCCAAAAAAGTGAATATCATTTTATAATCAGACCTGTTGTAAGGATTACAAATTAAATATACAAAAATAGAATAATTTCTGGCCATTTTATTATTAGCAAATACAAATACTTATATATTTTGAAAGGAGAAAGTATGTATAAAAGTGAACTCTAGCTTTTAAAGGCCAGGTAATATCAACAATTACTGAAAAATGAATGAGATTGTGGGAGAGCTAGGAAAGATCTTATTTAATATCTGCTTTAAATGGAGGACTTCCATCTTTAAAGATGCTGTTAAATCTTTACTCTGACAGCTAGAAAAGACACATTAAAGATGATATAATATATACAGCCAAAAATAAAAGCAAGGAATCTATGAGGGTAAGAGATATAAAATTTTAACCAAGATGACAAATTATAACCAAATATAGCTCATACAAACAGATTAAATGCATTAAATTTCCTGCTAGAAAATTTGTTTCCTGAGTTTTGAATCACAGAATTTAGCCTATGCTGTAGAGATAGGGTATAACTCAAGAAAAGAATACAAAAAGAATTTTTAAAAAGAAGTTGATCAAAATCAGGTCTAACTAGTGTAACTAAAAGACCCCCCCAAATTCATATTAATAGTACATAAAATAGAATTCAAGATAATGAACATTAATTATACCTGGTATGAAAGAGTACATACAATTCATTATCAAAATACAATTTTAATGAAAATTTTTATAGTCAAAGCCATAAAAATATTTTGTGTAAAACTCTCAGGAAATGTAAATATTGGTAGACAGAAGTAAAAAGCAACATTATATTTTTATGTTCTCCATCTCTAGCAGATCAACTGGGCAAAACATATACAAAGATAGAATATATTTAATGGTATAAATAAAATGGTTAATTTACTGAAGAGCTAGTACACTTTGTATTATCATTTGTACCTTCTTTATAACTACATTTTTTACACCAATGGAATAGTTACCAAAAATATGTTTATTCAAAGACAACCTCAATTTTATGGGCCACAATCTCTATATAAAGTGTGACTATGCACACACTCACACAGACTAAAATATAGCAAAAAGCCACCTTCGTGTGCAGGCATTTGATTTTTTTTTTAAATGCAGTGCCATAAAGTTGTTAATTGTATTTATTGACTTGGTCTTAATTATTTCTTCCTATCATGTTCATTTTCCCTGTTGCAATATAGTGCATTCATGTTTTCTAACTTTTAAAAAAATTACCTTCCAATGTTTTCTATTTCATTCATTTCTTTAAAAATTGGCTATTAGAATTATTTTAAAACAATTATACTTTTAAAATAATATTATACATTTTAAAATTAATTTCTCTTACTCCTTTCTTTAGTGTTTTGTTTGTTAATATTTTCAGTTTCTTGGTTGACCACTCAGTTCAATTAAAATTGCCTATAATCAGGTAGCCCTACAATCACTCCAACACATACCAAAGTGGCATTTGATAAACCTTAATATTTATTTATGAAAAAACCCATAAATGATGAATATCATGCTATTTTATTATATCAAAAACTAATAATATATTTACATGAAAAAATGAATGGTGTCCAAAACTGAGTTACAAATAATTGTAACAAAAGTTTTGCCTAACACTTTTGCATAAACTCTTGGGCATGCACACACAAGATAGACACACACATTTCAACACATACGTAATTAAGCAAAGTTAAGCAGAGCTCTTTATAGAAGAATCTACCATAGCCTTTAATATGGTAAGATGCTTTAAGAGATTGTTTTTATGTTATTTAAGAAAACATACTACTTATTTAAATAAAAAGCATTAACATTGTGCTTATTTCTAAGTAGTTTGATCATGAATTCTTAGCTTCTTATTCTGATCTATCTATATGTTTTGACTGTTCTACAATAAATATGTATTGATAAAAAATATTTTTTGAAAAAGCATTTAACTAGAGTCATGAGACACCTGAAATCTTATAGTGGGGGAAATTTTTTTATGACATAAAAACTAAAAATGCCACAGAATATCTATTTTATTAGGCAAATTTTACATGTAACCAAAAGAGAAAATATGAAAATGAACCCCCACATAATGCTTCAAAAATTATCAATATTTTGCAAATCTTGTTTATTTTATCCACCAACACCATTTTCCTTTTTCTTCTAAATTCAGGATATGTCATATACCTATAAAACTTCTGTATCTCTAGAGATGTTTATTAGCATAAATTCAGCATTAATTTTAAGCCAACAAATTTATCAAAAATATCTTAATTTAACCTAAGATGTCTGCAATTGGAGATGTGTCACTTTTTTACAAAAACTATTTTTTGTTGATTTGTCAAATAAGACAGATTTACTAAATTTACTAGTAGTACACTATTGAATAATAATGTATTAATCTTTAACAGTAAAATAATATGATGACAAAACTAGATCTATACATATATTTCTATTTATTTTTTACTTAGGTATAATTTTATATATAGCTGTTTCCCTGCCTTTCTCAGTTTTTAAGTCTTTCTATATAAATATAATAATATACATGAAAATATACATCTAAGTATACAGTTTAATGAGTGTAGACAAATGAATTTACCCTTATAACTCACATCCATATTAAGATGTAAAAATTCTTCACCTTAGAAAGTTCCCTCTGCCCCTTCCCAGTACATCTATCATTCAGTAAGGGGACAGTCTTCCAATTTGTTTCCTCATTTAACTTTTGTCTGTTCTGAATATTCATGTTAATAAAATCAGTCGGTAAAAAAATCTGTGTAAGCACAGTGTGATTTTCTTTTGAGATTCAACTTTTTGTTACATATAGTAGTTTTTCACTCTTTTATTTACTACTTTTAATTGCTGAAACTATTCCATTGTATGGCTATTTTACAATCAATCTGTTCAACCCTTTCATAATGGAATATTTCCATTTTGGTGCCATTACGAAGAGAACTTCTATGCACATGCATTTATAGGCCATTTGTAAATACATTTTTATTTCACTTGGATAGATATGTGAGTGGAACTGCTAACTCATAGGACAGATGTATGTATATTTACCAAAAAAACCCCCAAAACTATCAAGTAATTTTTACAAAGCAGTTGTCTAATTTCATACTTTCACCAGTAATATAAGAGAGTTTGGTACACATTTGAGGTTTTAGTATTTTTTAATTATAGTCATTCTAGTGACATTTAGTAGTAGAGACCTTCATTATGGTAGAATTTGCATTTTTTTCTGATGAGTATCATTGAGTGCTTTTCATCATGCTTCTTGGCCATGTGCATACTTTCCTTTTAGAAGTATCTGTTTAAATGTGTTGATCATTTTCAATTTTGTTCTTTGTATTTTTCTGTATAATATAATTTAAATATATTTATGTTATATATTTATAATGTAATTTATTTATAATATAGAGTAATAATAATAATTCTTATTTTATTATATAGTTCACTACAATATTATTCAATGGTAATAATAGCTGATAAATAATAGAAAACAAATGACAAAAAGATTAGAATAGAAATCAAACTGTCTTTATTATAGATATTGCATTGATATTATAAGTACAAACCCTAAAAGATATAGGAAAATGTATGAGAACAGTTATTTTAGCAAGTAATTTTAGTAAGGTTGTAGGACACAAGATCAATTATCAATGACATTTGTAACTCGGAATACTTGCAAGATGCCAGCTCTAATAGTATCAAAATTAAAATACTGTAGAATACATTTACTGACATATGCTTAGTGCAGGAAACTACAAAGCATTGCAAAGAGAAATTAAAGAAAACGTAATAAATGGAGATCTGGTGTTACTAGATTAAAGGATGTTAAGTTGCAACTCTGCCCAAGCTAATCTGTGATTGTAATCAACAGCCTAGCTTTTTATAAGTAAGCAACAGGTCAATTTTTAAATTGTTATGTGGAGTCAAATAACCCAAGAGAGCCAAAACAACCTTGAGGAAAAACAAAGTTGAAGAAATGCAGTGAAGTAATTCAATATTGAATAAAATCTACATTAACAAATATTGCTAAATAGCCACATGCTATCTGTATGGAAAATTAGTTGGGGCTAGGTTTTTCTTTTGTTTATGTTTTAAATTTTTATTCCTTTCTGACAATCTTTGCCTTTTAGTTGGAGCAGTTTGTAAAATAACATTTAATCTAAACATTAACATTGTTGGATTTGATACCAACCATTTCTTAATTTGTTGTGTAGTTGTCTACTATTTTAATTTATGTTAATTTATCTAGTCCTCCTTTCTTGTCTTTTCTTTATTAGAATTTCAAAAAAGGCATTTTAGCTATGCTTAATGCGATCTTAAAGTATTATAGAAATTAACATTGGTAAGTGAGAATTGCAAACCTCATGTATCATATCCTCTTTCTCCAGAATTATGGAAATTAACATAACCCATGGTGTAGTATAGAAATGTATAATCCCTATTTTTAACCAATAATTTATCTTTAAGAAATAAACATAACTAGAGCAATGATTATTTCACTCAACCCAATTTATGATGTCCTAGTTTATAATTTTCGTTTGTTTTATTTTGGCAGGTTTTTGCAGGATTATATGTGATTCAGAATTAGTTCAATTTCAATTATTTTTTAAATCTATGTGTATTTATTTTATAGATATCATACTCATTTATAAAATTAGGATTCTAAGACTAAGTTTTAAGTTATTTCTTAAGGTCATGAAGCTAGTAAATGATGGAGTCAGATTAGAAACTAGACATATTATTTCTAAATTAGCATTATATCCTTACAGACCTTGCTGTCCAAGAGCTCACACTCTCATTAGCAAATTAATTGTGTAGAATAATTTTATACTATACATTAAATCTTAAGTAATTTAAAATGCATATAAATGAAGTAGTAATTAATATTCTTATTTGAATTTCAAATTATCAAAATTCAGGGTGAAAATTCTGAATCATTCTCCAAGTTTATACAGGTACAGCTGCTTAAAACAAAGGACTGGCTCATTAATTTAAAATACGCTCAAATGTTGACCTTTAAAATTTGGTATCAAATTGATAGATGAATAAAGAAAATGTGATACGTATATTCAATGGATTATTACTCAGCCATCAAAAAGAATGAAAATGTGCCATTTATGACAACAGGTATGGACCTAGAGAGTATTACACTAAGTGAAATAAATCAGACAGAGAAATACAAATACTATATGATTTAACTTACATGTGTATCTAAAAACTAAACAAAACAACAAAACAGAACAAACAGACTCAAACAAACTGGCAGATGCCCTAGGGGAGGGGGTTAAGGGCACGGGCAAAATAGGTTACAAAGATTAAGAGGCTCAAACCACCAGGTTATAAAATAAAAACATTCATGGGGATGTAATATATAGCATAAGGAATATAGTCAATAATACTGTAATAACTTGGTATGGTAACAAATGGTTACTAGATGTATTTGTGGTGATCATTTTGTAATGTATTTAAATGTCAAATCACTATGTTGCACATATGAAAGCAACAAATATTGTACATACTCCAATGAAAAAGTTTGGTATCTCATTCTGTAGTACAAATTGAGTTATTTTTGAGGTTATTTGAAATGATATTGCAATCATGTAAATTTTATGACATAGAAAAAGTTTCCCCAAAGTGTTTTATCCTGTTATATAACTTAAGTAGACTTATCCTTTCTAAAAACATTACTTTATATTTTCTTCCTTTTTAATTTAATGCTGTCTAGTAGCTCTTAACAACCATTCACTTGTTTCAGGGTTTATTATCCTAATTGAGGTAATGTGAAATGAAGTACCTCAGCCATCTAAGTTGTAAGACTACCATATCATTTAGCTTGGGAGATGGGATCTCTATTCCAGGACTTTACATTCTCATATTTAGAGAAAGCCAATATAGCTGGGGTGAGGTTGTGGGAAAAAATTTGAAGCGAACAAACAGATGAGACTTTTCTCTCCTCTAAACCACTGAACATTTATTTCTTATTGAGAAAGGTCAATTATCATCCCTCTGTGAAGTATATCTGAGGCAAGGGCATTGAACAGTGAGTGGGAAATGTAGTTCTTTGGCAGAAGTAGATGTAAGAAGCACTTTTAATTTACTGGGGGAGGAGGAAGTAGATAGTGTGATTTTCCTGCTGTGAATTCTATTCTCTATTATGAATTCTCAGGAGAATTTTATGAAGTAGACAGTTCTACTAGTGCTACCTTGAGTCAGGAAACATTTGAATTCTGTTAAGTAATTCATTTAAATATTGATTGATTGATTGATTAATGGAATGCTGTCTATCTGCCAGGTATTGGAACCACAATTATGAATGTTATATTACAGTGAAAAAATATCTTTTTTGCTTTTGGGGGATTTTTTCTTGTAAAAGTGATCTATATTTATTCAGACCTGGAGGAGAAGAGAAATGATTTTTCTACTTTGAATGTAAGTAAAAAGGACTTTTTAAACTACTTCCCAGATTTAGTGCATGCAGTCAAAGTCATGAGGATGCTTGGAGATCTTGAATTAGAATCAAATTTTCTAAAAGATTCCCATTATCATTCTAGAGTAAAACTATAAGAACATGAATGGTTATACATTATGTTAATTGGTTCTCTACAAAGGATTACCATTTATGCACTTAATATTAGATGCACTTATTCTATAGTATGCATTATTAATTAATCCTATAAACATAATGGTGAGGCAAAATTCCTTACTTTATAATTACAGTAATCCAGCAATATTTATATTTTAGTATTTAAGTAATACATATAGCAAGGCTTTGTAGTAAGTGCCTAAAAATATTAACACATTTAAAATTCATTACAACTAAATAAATTAAGTACTAATATTATCCCTATTTTCGGCTGAGGCAAAATTGAACAATATTAAGAAACTTTACAAAGGTCACACAGCTATTATTATGTAGTGGACCTGGGATTTGAATCAAAAAAGCTATACCTTAAGTTCCATATTTGTTTTGGGAGGGATAATATAATGAATTCATGAGGGATCTGTGGAATATTGTCTCTCCAGAATATTCACCCTTCATTTCTACATTGTCTCAAATTCTTATGAATTTTCCAATAAATATGCCACTAAATCAGATACTATGATTAATCTGAACTAGAGAGGCTAGTAACAAAATCCATTCAAATGTCTCATACAACATTTAACTAAGATTCTTCTCAATGAAATGCCAAGCAGCCTGATGAAGAAAAGCTGAAACGTTGACTAAGTTACTAGACACTGCTGAACAAACAAGTCAGGCTTTAACCTAGAAAGCCTGATGTCTTTCCACATAAGTTTCAGCAGTGACCTTTCCACTTGGCTTGAGGCATTAGTTCACGCACAGTGGATGCATTAGTGATTGCACAGATTCTACCTTGGCCTGTAAGGAACAAGTTTGAAACAATCATCTATAACAACTATGACCAGTGAGTCCAGGTCGAACTGAATGCCTTCCAGGGCCATTGCAATGTAATTGATCATTTCAGTTAAAGTCAGGCATACATTTTGTACCATGATTTCTAATTTGTTGACACATTATAGAGACAACTGTCTCCAAGGAGCATATAAATAATGAATCAGTTAGCCCTCTGGGAAATATTCCCAAGAAACCAAGGGTTGCCTTTTTTTGAAAAGATACCCACAGTCATATGTGAGCTGCACAATCTACTGTCAGTATTTCATAAAATACCTGAAGGTCTCTTCTATTTATTCCTAAGTTACAAGTCACCATGTTTTAGGAAGCAGAGTAAGTTAGTTCCCTGTTACCAGATAAGAAGCACAAAGCCAGAGACATATAATGCCCCTAAAAAAATTCTTTTTCCAGAATGTAGTGTCCTGATAGTGGAATTACTATACATTGGGAAGGGCAAAGACTGAGAATACCTGCAGTGTAGTCTCCCTAATAAGCTTTAGATTTCTAAATTCAGTTTGAATAATTAATCTAATTCTTGTTTCAAAAGGAGTGTTCAAGGCACTAGCAGAATGACATCTGTCTGCCTCAAAGAATGACCAGGTGATAGTTCTGGAATACAGGTGTGCAAGACACCCATAGACTTTGACAAGTGTTTTGTGTTGGAGATGGGGTTGCTGGGGGCCTCTCCTCTGTTCCAGTGTATACAAATATGAGTAAAAATGAAGAGAATGGCAACAAAATCTTTGTTGGTATTATCTGCCAGGGACTGGTAGATGTAGCAATTAGGTAAATTAAAGGTACTTGCAATAGTTTGGGAGAGTCACATAGGAAGGCTGTCCTTTTTGAAGACAGTTCTAAAGGTGATTCTAAAAGACAAATGTACTTAGCAGTGTCTGAAGTGTTGCCTCCTCAGGTGGTGAGATTATTTTTCTATCACCACAAAACAAGTGTGACCTATTGTAGTAGTTATAACTTCAATGATTTTCCAATTAACCCAATATGCAAACAGAATTTTTCCCAGAAGAATTAGACAAATCTGAAAATAAATCAATAGAACTTGTTCAAACTGAAATGCAAAAAACAAATTAAAAACATACAACAGAACATCCAAGAGCTTTGGAAAAAATATCATACTAACGTATGCATGATTGATATCACATAAAAAGGAGAGAGAAAAAGGACAGGACACATATTGAAGAAATAATGATCAAGACATTCCTGAAGTTAGTGACTGACACCAACCACCTAACTAAGAATCTCAGAGAAAGCCAAAAAGATAAATAGAGAAAAAGCAACAACAAAAATATATATAAAAGGATATAATTTTCAAACTACTAAAAACTAAACACAAATTGAAAAACTTGAACATAACTAGAGAAAAAATAGAGTACCTACATAGGAATGAGGAAAACAAAGAGAATATTTGTAGGAAATCATGTAAGTGAGAAGACAATACAATGACATATTTAACTTGCTAAAAGAAAAATATCTCAACCTATAATTTTATACCCAGTTTTCAAAAAATGATGGAGAATGACATCAGCAAAAACTTTGGAGGAGGGACTAATGAAATTTATTTCCTCCATAGAGTAATGAGTAAACTGGCAGAACATATCAGGTTCCATTTTTCAGAGCTCTGGATATCAAAAGGCTTGCAGCCACCCAAGGAATATTCATTTAAAAAATGAATGATCTCAGTAAGAACAAAGAATTTTGAGGGAATTTTAATTTGCCCATGTCCCATCCTTGTTCCTCTACAGCTACATGATAGCCACTATTTTACTTGTCTTACTGTTCTGTGGAAAACTCCCACTTTCAGAGGTTATATTTATTTGACTTGAATTCACTCAGTGAATTCACTCAGACTTTACTCAGTGCAGCCTTTTCCCAGAGTGTTTATGAGAATTAGCAGAAGCTGCTTAACATTTCAGCTCCCCAAGGCAGTGATAACATGTGTGGCAAACAAGACGTTAATCAAAAACTTAAAAGGAGAAGCTGGTGGACGGATGTTCATAGGAAACTTTGTAAAGCTCTCATATGCTCCTGAGGATTTAGAAGCCCACAAATGTGCACAAAAGGATGTGCATGCTCGGCATTTGGGCCTGCCCAGGAAATACCTGATGAAGCCCCCCCTCTCAAGTGTGGCTTACCTGAGGTTCTGCACAAGCAAAAAGTGAAGAATAATAGAGTGTTGCAAACAACTTGCTTGAACACTGAAGAACTACACCCATACACCAGAATATACAGAGAACACCTCAGCAAAGACTTACACCCATACACCAGAATATACAGAGAACACCTCAGCAAAGACTACACCCATACACCAGAATATACAGAGAACACCTCACCTTTTCTTAGAAGCAAAGCCCAAGACATTTAATGAAATCTTTGTCCGATCATTAGCTGGGCACTAAACTAGCCAAACAGAGACTTCTGTGAGCACACGGGACAGAGAAGACAGACTTTACAGAATTAGTATAGAAAAGTTACCAAGCAAAAAAAAGACAACTAGATTAAACAGTAACAACAACAAATATGGGGAGGGAAAGAATCTGATTTTCACAGTTGCCACATTATTTGACTTCAAACATACAGTATCAACAAAAAATTAAAAGTTATACAAAGAGTAGGAAACATGGCCAATTCATAAGAACATAAACAGTCGAAAGAAACAGCTGATGAGAAAACACACTGAATTGAGACAAAGATTTTAGATCAGCTATTTAAAATATCCTCAAAGAACCAAAACAAATAAATGATGTCCAAATAATTATATAAAGTATGAGAACAAAATAAAGATTATCACCAGAGTGTCACTGAAGAGACAGAAGGAATAAAATTTTGTAGCTGAATAGTACAAAAATAGAAATGAAAACTCCAAGATTATCCTAAAATTAAAACTAGATTTAGAATCACAAGAAATGAAAAATACAATATTTTTTCTGAATATAGACACAAAATTTCTCAACAAAATACTAATGTATTTTATCCAGCAACATGACCTGCTTAGATTTAGTTTAAGATGCAAAGTTTGTTTAATATATCAAAATTAATCAATGTAATACCCTACAATTAAAAAAATAAAAACTTTATGATTACTTCAATAGTATAGTAAAATATTTTGATAAAATCAGCACCCTATTTTGATGAAAACACTCAACAAACTAGGAGTAGAAGAGAACTTCAAGTAAATAAAACACATATATTTAAAAAACCCAGCGCTAAAATCAAACTTAATGGAAAAAGAAAAAAAAATTTCATCCTAAAAACAAAAATAAGACAAAGATGTCCACCATACCATTTTATTGAACATTAAAATGGAGGTTATAGCCAGTGTAGTCAGGCAGTAGAAAAATAAAGAAAAAGTACCCAGACTGGAAAGAAAGAAATTAAAACTATCTCTATGAACATATTACATGATTTTTTTATTTAGAAAAACTTAAGGAATAAACAAAATGTATTAGATCTAATCACGTTCACCAAGTTGGTAGGACACAAGGTCTATTAAAAAAATCATTTACATTTCAACACTTTAGCTATGAATAATTTCAAAATTAATGATTTTATTTCTAATAGCATCAAAAAGAATAGAATATTTAGTAATAAACATAAGAAAACATGCAAGACTTGCACACTGAAAACTACAAAACATTCTTAAAAGAAGTGATAAGAGATATAAATAAATAAATAAAATCTCAACTGAATGACCAATATTGTTATGATGGCTACACTCTTCAAATTGTTCTACAGATAGAATGCAATCCTAATCAAAAGCCTTACTGCCTTTTTGCAGAAACTAACAAGCTTATTCTAAACTTTGTATGGAATTTTAAGGAATGCAGACTACCAAAAAATGCCTAGGGGAAAAATAATAAACTTGGAGGTTGCTGGAGGACACAGCTTCCTGATTTCAAAACTTACTAGAAAGCTACAGTAATCAAGATAGCATGGTACTGGCATAAATACAGCTATAGATGCCAACAGAAGAGAGCTGAGAGTTCAGAAATGTACACTTACATTATGGTCAGTCAATTTTCAACAAAGTTTCAAAGACAAATTAACAGAGAAAAATAATCTTTTCAACAAATGATGATGACCAAACAACTATATACCCACAAGGCAAAGAATGAGCTTAACTCTTTCCTTACACATACACAAAAATACACAAAATGGATCATAGGCCTAAATGTAACAGCTAAAACTATAAACTCATGGAAGAAACCATAGGTATAAATTCTTGCAATTTTGAATTAGCCAATATTTCTTAGACATTTCTCCAAGATCAAAGCAACAAAAGAATGATAATGAATAAATTGGACTCTACAAAAATTTAAAACCTTTGTGTTTTTAAAGCACCATCAGTAATTTGAAAAGGACAACCCACAGAATCAAGGAAATATTTGAAAATCATAAAAGACTAGTGTCCGCATAGATAAAAATGTCTTACAACTCAACAATAAAGAGAAAACCCAATTTTAAGAATGGGCCATTTAAATATATTTCTCTAGAAAACCTATAAACATGGCCAGTAATCCCAGTAAAAGGTGTTCAACATCAATAGTCATTAGTGATTACAAATCAAAGCCACAATGAGATATTATTTTATACCCACTAAGTATTGCTCTAATCAAAAAGATAGACCATAACAATTATTTGTGAGGACACTACTAAATTATAACACTCATAAATTGTTGGTGAGAATGTAAAAGAGTACAGCTACTTTGAAAAAACATTTGACAAAATGTTTAACATAATTTGACATAAATTTGACAAAAATTTAAACATAGACTTACCATATGACTCAGCAGTTCCACTTTTATGTAAGCACCCAAAAGGATTAAAAAATTATGTTTAAACAACAACTTGTACACAAATGTTCATAGAAGCATTATTAATAGTTAAAAGTGGAAATAATCAAAATCCCCATCAACTGATAAATACATATTTATGGTTTATCCACAGAATGGATAATTATTTTGCCACAAAAAGGAAAGAAGCATTGACACGTTACAAAATGATTGAACCTTGAAAACATGCTAGGTGAAAGAAGCCAGATTCAAAAGGCTACATTAGGTACGACGCCACTTATATGCAATTTCCAGAACAGACACATTCATAGAGAAAGAAGATTAGTTGTGGCTAGGTGCTGAGGAGAGGGGAAAAAAAGGAGGGTGACTCCTAATAGATAGTTTCTATTAAAGGTGATAAGATTTGTGGACGGTTGCACTAATTATAAATACACTAAAGAGTACTGAATTGTACGATTCAAAAGGGTGAATTTTATGGCATGTGAATTATATCTTCAAAACTATAGGTATAGACAATGATATCTTAGACACAAAAAGCACCAATTATAAAATTTGAAAAGTGATACTTAAACTATTTTTTCATTATAAAGCATTAATAGCAATATAAATAGTAATTAATAATAATATTTTTAATTATAAAGCATTATTAAATGAGTGAAATGTCACTATAAAATGAGAGAAGATATATTCTACATATTTGGTTGACAAAAGAGTCCTATCCAGATTAAGAATTGCTTACAAATCAATTAGAAAAAAAATAAGTAACTTAATGAAACAGGTAATTATCAGAACATTATATTCAAGAAGTCAGTATATGTGTGATCAATATTTTGTATGATTATGAAATACAAAATTAAAACTGTAATAAAATGACACTTCACACCCAAGAAAATTAAAACAAAAACAAAATAAAACATTGACTCTATTAAGAGTTGCCAAAGATGTATTAGAACTCCCATACACTGCTGGTCAGAGTACATATTGGTAGAATATAGTTTGAAAGGGGCAGTATTTAGTTAGAATTTCATTCTACACACATGCTTATGTTTACCCAATTACAAGCACACATGTGCAACAAATGACATGCATAAAAATGATTATAGTTATATTATTCAAAATTCCCTGGTTGGAAACAACCTAATGTTCATTAATAGTAGGTGGATAAATAGTGTTATATGTATACAATAAAAGAACAACACAGTAATGGTGAGAAAAATAATATTTTAACACGTGTAATAGTGACATGGATGGTTCTCACAATCAAAACTTTTGAGTGCCAGAATTTGGACACAAAAAGATACATACTATGTGGATCTACTATATAAGCTTTTAAGCCAGATGATCAAATCTATGGAAGTAAGAAAAGTACTTAACTTTGTATGCGTTATAACTAGAAGCACCTGTAGTAGAGGTTTCTAAAATATGGATATATTTCTATTTCTTGCCCTGTTTAGTCATCATAGGGGGGTACTTTGACAAACCAAACACAAACAATCGAAATCTTTCCAGCTGTCTTCCTTTGATAGGCTCATGTACATTTAAGCATGTAATATATGAATAAAATAAAGTTGAAGTTAAATGTAAGGGAAATTACATTGATTTGTATAAGAATAATTTAACATAGTTATATTAATTATGCACTATTTTTACAAATTAGGAATTAAAGTCGAGAATAAAATTATTTTTCAAGCTACCAGTTGTAGTTTATAAGACATCTTCTTTTATGTCTGCCTCTATGACATAGCAATCACCGGCAAGAAAAACATTCATATTAAGTTCATGAAATTACTTTTTAAATAAGTTTGAAAATAAAAGTTCTTGCTTGGATCTCATTCTGTATTTACAGTCTAATCAATAATATAGTTAAGGGAAATTAGCAATGTGTACATCTCCCCAATAATTCATGTAGTGGCACATTAATGTTTGTGAATTCATAAACTGTATTGGCAAATACACTTTCCTGATATGGAGACTGTGAGAAAAAAGTTTTGCTCAATTGAATTACAAAGGAAAAGTCTACAATCCAAAATGAATATCATAATCCTATAGTAAGTAGAATGTATGAGAATATGAATCATTCTCTGGATGAAATATGTAAGCACTTTGTATATGATGAATAACTGAAAATTATTCTTTTTCATTGTTTTCCTTCTAATTCATTAATGTACAAAAATGCAAGAAATATGTTAATATCTTAAGGGGTTATCTTTAAGAAATACTTTTATAGAATTAATTTTTAAATCATTTAATAAATTTGGGCTTTGATAAGTCTGATTACTAATTAATATCTATATATCAGTTTTGAATATTTTGAACAATTTAGAAGTGATGCTGTAGAGATGAATGCTTGATGCAAATTTTTGTGTTACATCCAAAGTTTACAACAGTTACATAAAATTAGAGCCCCTTACCCTAATTTCATAGGTGGAAAAAAAAAAACTTGTAACTGTTCTTACTTAGGCAGCACAAAGAGGTCACTGTGAAGTTGGCAAACCTTTAGAGCATAAGAACAGGACAACTACTACATTCAAAATTTATTTTGATTAAGCTATTTTAAAACAGAAAAAATAACACCAGTGGTAGCTTCAGAATTTCTATTTAACTGGGATTTCAAAATTGTATAATATTGAATAGATAAACAAGATTATACTATACAGCACAGGGAATTATGTACAAGATCTTATGGTAGTAGCACACAGAGAAAAAAAATGTGACAATGTATATGTTCATGTATAACTGAAAAATTGTGCTCTACACTGGAATTTGACACAACATTGTAAAATGATTATAAATCAATAAAAAATGTTAAGAAAAAAAAATTTCTATTTAAGTGGGGCTTAGGGCATCCAGTCTGGCTAGAAGGGGACTGTAGGTGGCTAGATTTGAAGATATTTTTGAATAGCAAACACACTGTATTTCAATTTGGTATTTATGTGGCATGACCTAGAGGAACGAGTGGAGATGGAAAATAAAGTACCCCTAAACATCTTATTGTTGCCACTTAATAGTATTCTGTAGAAACAGTCCTGTGGAAATAGAACTCCTTTGAGACTCATGAATGTTCTCTAGCAGCTGGTTTGCAATGCAGAGAATAGACTGTTTTCATGAAGAATTCATCTGATATGCTGGGATGGACCAAGCTACCCAGTCTCAGTTTTATTCAGATACTAAAAGTTCTATTTCTATGTCTGACTCTCTAGTATCTATTGAGGAAATAAGGAGGACATTAAAAAAATGCCTATACTGGGGAAAATAAATATGTACTCTCTTAGAAATGAGTCACTCAAACTAGTGTTCTTCCTTATATATCATAATGGCTATAAGTCAGAAAGTAAGTTTTTTTGAAAGCTATCAATATTTGGGGAAAAATTTGAAGGGACGTTTTTGGAGGAACATTAACTGTTTAGCTTAGTTTACCTGTAGGGAACTCAACAAAGTAAATATGTGTAGTATTGTGAATAAACTAGAAGTGAATTTTCTTTAAATATTCCTTTTAACAATAACTGGTCCTTGTGAACTTAATACTGGAGGCAGCTGAAAAGTGGTATAATTATTAGGCATAGAAATGTGAAACTCAATATAAGTGACTGGTTACAGTTTAATAATCCTAAAAAGGCCATATATATAAACCAAATGTTTAATTTCAAATACTGAACATCAAAGCACCTTTTTTTTCCTTCTGACAGTTAAACTACTTTTAACATAGTCTGGAAATTGGTTTACAGACTTTACTTATAGCCAAAGACATGAGAACAGAGTGTCTGGCCATGTGGCTGCCTCGAGCTATAGCCCTTGGCCTGCCATAGGTGATTACAAAGGTTCTAAGGAGAAAGAGTCAAGACTTTTTTGGTCTCTAATTTTAAGGAAGTGTGGTTTGGAACAATTTAAATGGGGAGAGAGAGAGACCTACAATCTTGAAAAAGCTGCCTCGTTTTTTTTTTTACTTTTTCGTTATTTCCAGCTGGCTAGAGCCTCTGCTTTTCTCCAAATCAGGTGCCCGTCTAGATGCAAGCCAAATTTTTAAGTATTAAATGGAAATAACACTTGTTATTTCATATTTTCAAATGTCAAATGTCAAATCTCCACAGAAAGGCAAGGGCAATTTAAGCCAAAAACACCACAAGTTGGCTTGAAACTGCTAGGAGGAGTTAAAGGAACAGATATGTTGCTGTAAATCATATGGCAGAAGTGCCACATCATCCCTGAGTCACACGTGGTTTTCTTTAAAAGGGAAGACACTCCTATTATGCAGAGAGTATTTCCCTGCAGCTATTCACATCCATTTAGTGTTCAACCACTTGCAGAAGTGAGAGTCTTTGAAGGCTTAAGTATATTCATACATTCATAAAAGTGACATACTCATTAACGATTATTGAATCAAAGGAAGGTTTGCATTAAAAAAACAAAAACCAAAAAACTCATGAAAGGCAGTTGAAGTGTTCTTGTTTTTTGTTTTTGTTTTTTTTTAATCTCATCTTTATTGATTGTGTATTATATGCAGAACCTTTACATAGCATGAGGCCCTGGAATCAAATCACCTTGGGTTCCCAGTTCATTTTCTGTTTGATCCTTAGCAAAGTATTTAAACTCCATTTGTTTCATTTTCTCAATCAGTACAATTGGGAAGGGATAATACACAATTTATGGAGTTGTTGAGGATTAAATAAAATTACTGATGTAAGATTTTTAGGAGAGAATTGGGCACATCACACAAGGAGGACCATGCTTGTTACATAGTAGGCACTCAACAAAGTTACTCCGTGATTACTTCCTGCTACTATCATCATAATTAATCCTCTTGAAAACTGCAAGTATATGATCTTACTGACAATTTGAATATGACACAATTAAGAATCTACAGTACCAAGTTATTTTCTCAATTTCATTCAGAGATAGTAAGTGGTAGAGCAGGTTAGCTGGTACAAGTCAGGTCTCTGCGAGCACGAAGTCAACAACTCTTCTCCAGCTTGTTTAACGATATTAAACACAAATATATTGAGAATCAGGTGTGTGTTGGGTCCTATGCTTGTGTGTTGGGTCCTATGCTTGGATCTAAGCAGTTAAAGGCAAATAAAACATGATCCATCACCTAAAGAGATTATATTCTTCACAGACAGTTATATATGAAAATCAGTCATTTAGTTAAAATATGTTAAGAGCATTACATAATGATTAGAGGGAGAGTAAGAGGCTGCATCACTGTAGCAGTGTGGACTGCTGCTTGTGAGGCTGGCAAGATAATCACAAAATATTCAGCGTTCTCAAGCAGGCATACATAAACAGAATTTATTTCTTCAATTAGATACACTTTTTAAAATTGAAATCACTAAAAATAAAATTCAGTAAAACTTACCTAAATAAGTACTTTTTTTTAGTTAAAAATCTTTGATACTCAAACTTACAGTTTTGGATATATATCCATGTCAACTGTGCTCACAACTTCTTTATAAATAACCTATTAAACATCAAATCAGTATTACTGAAAACTTTCAGCTATATTTCAGAAGTTTTATTCAACAATACTTTAAATCCAATTATTCACAAGAGGAATCATTAAGCTGCCATGCAGAATTTGGTTTTCTAGTTTTAATTGCTTTAAGATTTGCAAGGAAAAGTTAAAATATGAAAAAGTTTTGAGATTATTTAAAATATTTGTGGGTTGCTTTTTTCAGATAAAATTACAATTTTGTAATAAACTATTAGTAGACACTAATATAATTGATAAGCTTTGTTATATTTCTTTACATTTTACTCTTATTATGTTATTCCTTCATTGATTGCATTTAAAAACATCTCTAGCAGTCTTCATTTAAACTTCTTCCAGAAAACAAGGATTTATCCCACCTGAATCTGAACCACCATCTAATCAGCTATTTGAGGCTGTTTGGGATCCTGGCACTTGGCATTTTTCTGCCTCTATCTGTCTTATGTATATTACACTAACTGTTCCCAATGTATTAACAAACAATTAGAAGTCATAAGAAGTATTTATTCATTCATTTTTCTTCAGTAATACAGTGGATAGTTTTAAATAGCTGCAAATATGCTTAGAATACCCTCTTGATTTTTAGTGAAAGACATTTTGTTTTCGACAAGATTGATACTACAATATACCAAGTACAAAATAGAATGTGACTATTGCAAAGAGTTACACTTCGGTTTCAAAAAAGCAATGAGTTGATTATTGTTGCTCATGAAAATGCTACCCATAATTCATCATTTCCTTTTGTTTAATTTTTTAAATCTTTTACTTATTTATTATCTAATAAAGTTTGTATCAACAGCCCACAGGATGATTTTCAATGAAATTTATTAGGCAAGAGTGAAGCAAATGCGAAACAGAACTTTCTTTAACGCTAGGAAAAAGCCTTTGCTTCAACTTGATGAAGCAAAGTTTATCTGTAAAAATCTCAACATTAAAATCATCTTGGCAGTTTTATAAATTAGTGACGAGTATTACAAATGTAGAAGTGCTCAAAAGATAATGGAGACCAATCTAGTAAATATTTAAGTAATATTCTTTTGATAATACTTTACCTTCTTTGGGATTTAGACTTTTTTGTGTTTCAAGTTGAAGGCAGCATTTAAACAGTGTTGTAAATTCTGGTTTACTAAACCAAAGAAAATATGCATATTAAGTTAGAAAATTACCATCATAATCCTACTTTTTTATTCTAAAAATGTCCTGGTACATTTCAATTTCATCTTATTTTTATAAAAAATATGAAATATATAGAAAAATGAAAGAATCATTTAACAAATACCAATGCATCATATTCATTACCTAGATTAAAATTATTTTACATTTTATTTTATTGCTTTATCTACTCATTAGCATTTATGTATATATATTTTTCTGAATTACTTGAAGATTACACACTAATTAAATTTCTAAATATATGTAAATATAAATAATAATAATAGAGATATATAAATCAGCATGCATTTCCTAAACAGGACATACTCTCACACAACCATAATACTGGTATCCTACCTAAAAAAAATAGTATTTTTCAAATATGTTAACATAAGTCCATATTCAAAAATACCCTAAATGTCCACCAATATATTCTTTATAGCTATTTTATTTTCAGCCATGAGCCAAAAAGTTTCACACATTGCATTTTGTAGTTGTGCCTTTTTATTCTTCTTAAAATCTGTATTAAACCCTCACTTTTTTATTCTTTTATGATATACATTTTTGAAGACAGTAAGTCTGTTCCTTTTAGAATTTCCTCTATACTGTATTTACCTAATTGTTTCCTGATGATGTCATTTAACCTTTTCCACAAACTTTGTATTATCTCTAAACTGGAAATTAAGTCCAAAGGCTTGATATGATTCAGATGAAATATATTTTGTCAACAATATGGCACAAGTAATGTTATGCATTATGTGTTGTATCCCATCAGTTGGCACACAGCATCAAGTTGTCCCAAAATAAGTGATGCTAATTTTAATCTTTTTTTAGATGATAATAGATCATATGTCTCTATTATAAAGATGTTTTCTCTTTTGTAGTTAGTAAGAAATACGTATGATACTCTTCACACTCTAAAAATATCTGATCCCCAATAATCCTTCACTCACTTTTTTTTTGCATGCACTAATGATCATTTACTAAATCATCAATTCAGTAAGAAGTAATTTTCTAATTGTATCTTTTTTTTCTATGTTTTTAGATGGCCCTCTTTAAAGAAGGGCTTTTGATTATCAACAGGAGATGAATTATAGTTAGATTAAAAGGCAGCATTTATGTTTAATTCTGCCTCTTAATCAGATAAGAGCTGGAGTAATATTGGTGGCAAATGAGCTTTGTTCTTTTCTTTTTTTAATGTCTTCATGGACTCATACATTTTTATAAATTGAATATTTTAGAATTTTTCCAGTCATTATTCATTCTGATGCTCAAATTGTGTAAACTTACTTTATATAGAAGAAGAGAATTCTATGGAAATAGAGAAGACATCTGTAAAAATAAATGAATACTTTTGGTTTGTGCCTTAGAACATGTAATTAAGTTAACATATATCTTGATCCCTGAAAATATTTAAATAATTACCTCATGTGGTTTCCTATTATATATAAACTCAACATAACTGAATTCTGTTGAAGCATTCAGGAGACATAAAAACTCAGCTAGAAATTAAATAATCAGACATTGTTTGACTCGCTTTACAACACTGCAAAATCTATCGTTATTATATTCACCTAATAATTAGTATACCACCACTTTGGAACTGGCTTTCTCTGATACCTAAATAGATTTATGTCACTAAATGCTTTTAATCTTTCTTACGCCACATCAGTTAAAAACAGAACAGTATCACTTTTTTTTTTCCATTTAACTGCTATGTGTTTTATTTTCATGTCATATCTTATAGACCTAAGCTGTAGTACTTATTAGAAAGAACTAAAAAAACAAACACTTGTCAACACAAATTTTGTTGAATTAAAAAGGACTTAAAATGTTCTATAGTTTGTAGTAAACTATAGGTTATAGTTTAACCTATCAAATTGATGAAAGGTACTGCTTCTATTAACAATTAAGTATAAATATGCATAATGATATCATATTTATAATAATGAAAAATCTCTCCAAAATTATAAATAGAATGCAAATTCTGAAATAGAATATTAATATCATAACATCCAATTAAAGCATCATTTCAGTCATTTCAGAAGTGATCATCTTACATAGTTCTGCCATATCTTGACAAAGGCTAAATCTTGCTTGGTATATTTGGTATATTTTATGGAATAGTCAGGGAGTTGAGGAAGGAACCTGTAAGTAGACATTTTTGCTAGAAAGTGGGAGACACTAGGGTTATCATATGATGGGGGAAATTTAAGCTTTGTATTCAGAATATGATAACCAACAATTCAGATAATGGAACTTGAGCAGGTATCATAGAATTTTACAGCAAGCAAGAGATGACTAGAATGCATTGACAGAAATTATAAAACCTGGATCCATTTAGAAATTGGATTTGACAATTCTAGACTTGACAGCTAGGCAGAGAGCCAACTGACATTATGGAAATCTGTCTTATGGTGGCCTAAGCCACCAGAATGAATTCAGCATGACTTTAATTCACCAAGAGAATGTCACAAGCCTGACAGGCTCCTAGGCTTACATGATGAAGGGTACTAGCAAGTTACTAATAAAAATTGATCTCAAGAACAGAAAACAGAAATGAAATCTAATTAATGAAATTAGATTGTAAGACAGGTTGTAGGATTGGGAACAGGATAAACATCCTCTCATTTTAAATAGAAAAAAAAAAAACCACATCAAAGCTGATCTACCTTCAAGAATTGACTTGACTGCAGTTTGAATATTAAGCTGGAATTCCTCAATTCTATATAGACCAAGATTAAGTCTGATGGGTTCTGAAGTATGAGGAACCAATCGTAAAGATATTGGGGAAAAGTATGTTGAGGCCAAGACTAAATAGGACTTGATGGCCTGTAGACCAAATAGATTTCAGATGCCTTCAATTTACAACTAAAATTGGTTATAATTTTAAAAGTAAACAAATGCAATAGAATAATGCGATTTAAATGATTTGAGGAGTCCCTATAGTCTAAAATGTGCATCAAACCATGCACTTATATTTAGGTTACTGCAGCATTTAACAAGTAGAGTATCACATGAAATAATTCTTGAAGTAATGTTTTAGATACACATATCACATTTTGATAAACTGTTCTAGTCCCATGTCACTGAGATATATAATATTTAAATATTCACATTCTTGAATGAAATTTCATCTTTATATTTCCTTCATTCATGGGTTTACTCTGAGTGTACACTCTTGTGCCATACAGATATTTCCTTTGCCTTTTTTACTTACGAAAATATGTTTATTTTTTTTCCCTGAGATGAATTCCAGAATTGGTATCAATTGAAGGGTTTTTTTGGTGTTGTTATTATATTCATTTCATGTCTTTTTAAGGGGAAATGATAGCCCAGATAATCACTCTAGAGCAACTTCATATTTGAGACCAAAAAGTGAAACATTTTTTTCCCATTTAAACTTCCAAAGTACAAAAGCATTTCTATGAAAGCTTAAAAAAACTCAGGAACCCTTTCCAAATTTGATTAAAGCATGCATTATTATTTAGTGTGGTACATTAAACACATGATTATGTATAACAGCTTTACACTATCATTTTAATAGCACATGGTTTTAATTAGTTTAACTAAATCCTGTTCATTGAAAAATGCTGTGGCAGATTGTCTAGTGACAGTTCATTATTCCTGATTATACTTTTAATAATATTTTATTGATTACATGGAATAGTTTTATCTCTGTGAAAACAGATCTCACAAAAATAAATGTTTCATAAATACACTGAAAATATTACTTTTTCTAGCTTTTTAAATCACTATTCTGTTTATTTTAAAGTTTTTAAAACTTTTACCTGTATTTTAAAATGTGTAATTTTATCCATACTCAGTAATAAAAAAAAGTTGTTAAAATCAGAGAGTGGCATGTCTGTCAGGATTTAGAGTAACCAAATGTATCCCCTTACAGTTTACTTTAATGCCTTGTGCCATGTTTTAATTCACGACTTGGAAATGTGTTCAAGACTTTGAATTGAATATGCCCTAAAAAACAGTGCCAGCTTTCCCTTGGTCAAATTTAGTTCTCTTGGTGATGACTTAACTTGTATTTCTGATCTGAGCTCTCCTTAAAAACCTAGTTCTGGATTGACAAAATAATTGTCTTCAAAAAAGCAAAATCTTTTGAGAGTTATATTAATTATATAATTATATAATATTTTATTATGAATTATATGAATTATAATTATATTAGTTACATGAATTCATTTTTTAATATTATGGTATCAGATATTACTTAGTAGTCTCTCTCTACTCTCTCCTTATCATACCTCTTCTGTATTGTTTTCTGTCCTTTCAGTTTTGGACAATTCTGTCTTAAACATTTATTGAATTTACATTTTAAACTGAGTATTCAAACTGTACAGTAAAACATAACTTTCATATGGCATAGATCCTATGAATAATGGCTAATATTTTTGAAGATTATTTATTTTTTTAGTTGTCATTTTATGCCAGACAAGAATATCTTTGAAAATATGCTTTTTCAACTCTCTGTTCAAGTTCAACAATCTATATGGTCCATGGTCAAACCATTTTCAGGTTCTTAAAATATCAAGCCAACTTACTGCAACTTATTGTAACAACTGAGAATAAATTGCCTGCTTTCAATTTCTAGTAGATAATTACATCATACAGAACATCTTATGTTTACCATCTGCTCTCCTATTTTAAAAATTCATTCCTTGACCTACAACCACATACTGTTATTTTAGTTTTCCCTATAAGAAAAACTCTATATACACAACCTTCAAATTTAAAAAAAATTATTTTCCAATTTTTTAAAACAAGTTACTTCAGTTCATTTTTATCCCCACAATTACAAAGAAGTTTCAATTCTTAAAGTCTTATGAATACAAGATCCATTTAGCCTGATCTGCAATCAGTTCTTAATTCTCATCAGTCACCAATATTTAACCCAGATTATTTTTTACTTCCTAAAACCATTCCTCTGATCTCAACATCTCCATCTACCCCAACTCATCAACCAGTTCGGCTGCTTTCTCCTCATTTTCCTCATCACTGTAATCAGCACAACCCAGGTCTCAATCTCTGACATTCTTTCTTTTCCACATACTTTCTCTTCTTAAAGGATCCCATTCCAGTCCCATGCCTTTAAATACCATATCTTCACTGATAACCCCATAATTTACTTCTCTAATCTGACAGCTTGCCTAAAGATCCCATTTATATAGCCAACTGCCTAACTCAATTATGCCCTTATGTGTCTAAAAAGCATTTCATATTTCATATTTTCAATATCAAACATTTATTCACCCTAATCATACCTGATCCTCCTGATTTTTTTTCCTGTATTAGTAAATCACAGTAACATTCTACCACTTCCTCAGGACAAAAACCCAAAGACACATCATTATCCTTTTATAAAACACATATAATCCATCTGCAAAGGCTACCATAACTTTATTCATTACACATCTCAAATCACCCATTATTTACTGCTCCACCATTAGCATCCAAACACAAACTCCTGTCATATTTTGAGTAATTGCAAAGCCTTATAACCGGCATTTCTGCTTCCACTGTTAACCTACAACTCTTCAGTTGACATTGAAAGACATAATATACAAATACGTCAGATTAAGTCACTCTTGAATTGCATACTCTATGATTATATTCTGTCTTATTCAAATACCTAAAATCTAGCATCCTTAATGTGGCCTAAAAGGAGCTATGTAATCCAGCCTGTATTTCCTCTCTGCAATACCCTATTCTGCTTCAGGGACACTCAACTTCTTGACAACCTATGCTTGAAATGATTTTCTCCCAGATAATTATCTGGTCCAGACTCGTGTTTAATTCATTCCTCTCAAAAATCATGAGAGGCATTCCCTATCCACTTTGTGTAAAAGAGCAAATGCCTCCAAGGTGTGACTATTTATCATTCCCTGCCTGTTCTTTTTTCCCCTACAGAGCTATTAACATAGCTAAACTTTTTACCTAGAGTTATTTCAATACGGAAGATTTTTCTTTTTTCTAACCAAAGTTTTATTTTGAGAAGTGCTAGAACTAAAAAGTGAGAACAGAATTTATTTTAGCACAAAAAAGCATTAATTTCTCAGGGTTAGAGGACTTGCACTGCATAGTCCAGGAAACTTCTCATGATGTCAGGTGAAGAGAAGCAGAGCTCCCACAGGTGAAGGCCAATTTAACTTCCTTCTTTTCTCTGAGACCTGTGACATAGGGCTTGTTAGAAGAGAAGGAGCTGAATAAATATCATATTGCTTCTCTAGGGTAGCCCAAACCTGTGGTCCTGCTAAAATCATAGTGCTGCGAAATGACTTTGCACAATATCAGAACTCTTAACAACATACAAAATAAAACTGATTTGCATCGTTGACGTTCTTCATGGTTAAATGTTTACCTTTATTAGATTAGTTTAAAAATAGTAATGTATCATGTTATGTCTTACATGAATGGGATGGAAGTTAATGCCTGCATTTCAAAAATGGAGGCCTATATAGAATAAGTACTTAGAGGAAGAGAGAGAGAAGGGTCATACTAGGCTCATTTAACAGTATTCCATTCAAGTATGTTTCACTTCCCCTCAGGGCACGGTTATACAGATGGTCCCTGCTGAGTTAGGTCTACACATCACTTGTAATATCTAGAGGGAGAGACAGTTAATGGTTTTACATACCCCTTGCTGTGCTCAGAATCATATGTCTTCTCAATCAAATGATACAGATAATTAGTAATTCTAATAAAGACTCAAGCTTGACAAATTGTACAGAATTGATTTTAATTTGTTTGCAGTGTTTAAAACTTTGAAAGTTTTAAGGCAAACTTTATCAATACGTGGTCCAAAGGAGTACAGACTGTTCTTCCTGTTGTAAACAGATCTCACCAAATTTGTCTAAAATTAACAGTCTCATCCTTGAAATCAAGTTCTAAAACTTTAATAGAGCTTGACCTTCTGTTTTTTAGTTTTCTCACTTATGAAATGGAAGAATTGTATTCATAAAAATTAGTAATCAATGGAGCAAAACTATCAAAAAAGGTATGAGTTTTGTAGCTGTTGTTTAATATCCTAAAACATTGTTTTATACTGTAGAGTTAGATAAATGACAATTATGTTAACAATGAGTTTAATTAGTTTTATTAATGTATGTCTTGGGAAAAAGAATAAGCATACTTTATCTAAGATAGTCCTTAAGTCACTTAGAATGCAAGATATCTTTTTAAGAAGAGATAGCATGGAAATTAAAATTTGTTAGGTTAGCATTCTAATATTTCATGAAATATAAAAGTGATTTTTTTCAATGTCTGATGGAAGAATTTCTGATCAAGTAAAGTGCAGAAACACAAGGCATTTCCTTAGATAATTCATACTAATAAAAATTTTAAGCATCCAAAAATCTCTACAGTAAATATCATGAAGAGAAGGAACAGAAACATAATTGTTCAGGATATTTTATTATTTATTAACACAAGAAAAAAAGGTTTCATTATCTTTCATGTATTCTATAGATTATTTTTAATCCCTATTTTTATTGAGTTCTTTTTCTTTTTAAACTATGATTTTTGCAATACAACATGGTAAAAATTAGAAGAAAATAATAAAACTGTTTTACCATCCCCACCATTAAATTTGTATTCATAATTTAAGGTCACTTTTAATGACTGTAAATTGGTTGTATGTGTGGGTTAATTTTTAATAATTATGGATTTGTAAAAATAAATCAAACACAGAATGAACTGTTAGGGCAATCTTCATAAATATATGATCTGTTTCAGCCTATTGTTTTTAATATTATCCTGGTAAATCTTCTGGTAATTCAACATCTCTTATTATTTTTATTTGCTAATTAATTATAGCATCATATTTTGAATATTCAAATTCTAGATTTTGTTTTATTGTTCTTTCATTCTCTTTATTTTTGATTGTTGATATCATATTATGTAAAGAAGCTGTACAAACAAGTCTAGAATAAGAAAAATGGATCATGAAGGAATAAAAGCATTTATCATTTCTTTTAAGGAAGTAGATAACAGTATATTTTTAAGGGAATACTAAGTATATTTGTCATGCTAAAGTTTGGAGTTCTGTTCAAGATCACTATCTCTTCTGGCTATTAAAAAATGTTGCTCACCTCTCAGTTCTACAAGGGTTACATCATTAGTTATTGTAATTGTTGACCAATAATGCCTCTAAAAGGAATTCAGGACAAAAACCAGAATGAGGTCTCTGAGCTTTGGAAAAATGGCCCCTTAGATATAGATATCTCAGGGAAAAAAATATGAATGCAGATTCTTGCATCTTCAAATAGATAGAAAAGCTCTAAAATCACTAGCTGAGATGCCTCTTCCTCATGACTAGCAGTAACCTTCTACCAAGATGTATGCTGATTGCACATATTTCTTAACCAAAATCATATATATACTGGCCTCTCCCCCTACCTTTTTTGGAGCAGTTCTCTCAGAGCTACTGAGAGGCTGTTTCCCAGGCTATAGTCTCAGTAAGGTCTCTGAATAAAACTGAAGCTCACATCTCTCATGTTGTGAGTTTAAAAACAAAAAATTTAGTTGACAGTTTTGGCAAACAAAGGAACCCAGAGCAGACTTCTCTCCTGTGCCTGAAATCAATGAGGATCCAAAGCTCCTTGTGCCCATTTGCCTCCTTAGCAAGTCCAGATGAACTGGGTCACTCCTGGTCTCAGATCTGCCATCATGGTTGACAATTTATTCAGTGGTGGATAAAAAAGGTAGCTAATTTCTCTTTTGAAAGATGCTAAGAAAGAACTCAGTTGAAAAATAATGAGAAAGTGCCCACTTGAAAGACACTTAAAAGTATTGCACTAGATGATTAGGTAGGAAGCTGACTTGACACTATTTCTTAAATTGACCACTTTAACAGTTTGTTGGATTAAAACTGAAGATACCATATGAGACCTCTTAGCTCCAAAGAGAAGGGACAAATCTCCTCCCACCTGGTTATATCTTTCTCAGGCAACTAAGGAATTTACAAAAGTGGTGGAGGAGAGTCTGTAACATGCAATGGTCCCATAGAGAAACCCATTCATTAATTTAAACCCCCGCCCCCTAATCTGGGTTGCACATTTAAGGATCGGTCATTCAGTGCTCTGAGTACACATGGTAATTTTAGCTTGCCTGGAGGAGAGCCTGAGACACGTGAAAGAGCTGAAATAACTCTAGGGTGACACCCAGAGGAGTTAAGCTCACAAAAAGCATACTGGCCCATCACATAGTTGTTAATAGTAACTTTATCTTGACAAATAGACTCTGAGATGAAAATGAAGCCTTCAAAATAGAAGAAAAAGAGTGCCAGAAAAAAAAATCTGCCTAATATTTCAGCTGGGTTTTTGTACATACGGAAATTATACTTGCAAGTGCTTACTTAATTTGCAAGTGATATATCCAATAAAGAGTTAATATCCAAACTATAAAGAGAACTCATACAACTTAGCATCAAAAAAAAAAAAAAAAAACAAGCTGATTAAAAAATGGGCAGACAATCTGAATAGATATTTTTCCAAAGAATGAGTTTTAATATTAAAAGTAAGCTAGTACAAAATTAGAATTTGTTAGGAGAACAAAACTTTCTTGGAATATTGATCTGCTTTGATAGCAGATTGCAATCTTTCTTACCTTTTAAGTAATCTGTTGTAACTTTCTGTATTTGCCTTTGAAATTTTTTATTCTCACTTTGGTTAAGTGAATAACTATTGTTTCACAATGATGAATGATTCTATCTGATCAAGTGTTTTAAAACCTTTTAATATCTTTTATAAACTTACCAAAATATAATTCTAAAGGAAGTACTTTTGACCTCTAGCAAACATAAGAAATGCTTTAGAAGGACCCTGAAAAATCTCAGAGAGAGATATTAAACTAATTAGGCTTATTTGGTATATTAAATTACATGGGGATTATTGTCAAGTGAGTGGAGATAAACCTTCTTAGGTTATATTGTGTAAGTACATGTTATTAATATAAATGTTATAGAAATTATATAAAATTCTAAAATTTGAATATGTCCTGGTATAATGTTATCAATCATAATTCTAGTTATCATTTTAAAATATTATACATCATAAATATATCCACATTTCTTTGACAATTGCATTAAAATTAGTTCTTTAGCCATGTAATATTTTGTCATTTATAGACAGTTATTAATTTACTCTGATGACTTTACAAATATTCATCTTCAGGAAGAATTATAAAAACTTTTTGATAAGTCCAGGTTTCTGACAACTTTCAGATCGTACTACTGAACTGGGTAAGAAATTTAAGGATTCAAATGGAAATTCTAATAGCTTCATAAACTGCTAACAGAAGATCAAGATCAAGATGAATTAGTTATATAGGCTGCATGATAATTTTTATGACTTTTTGTCTGAAATGTTGTTGGCTTTTAATCTTTCTTTTCCAGATATAAGGAAACTTTTCCTCTTAAGCTAACTATGACAGCAGTTTGGTAAATTATACCTATGTAAGCAGAATTAAAATATTTATCTTTTAACTCTTCCTGATCTCTCCAGAATTTGGAAACTTGGTAATTATTCTTATTTTCAAGGCAATATAGTTATTTGCATAAGATTCTGTGCTCCCTATAACAGGATATGATTTGAAACATTGATTATATCACCATAGCTTTGGCTGGAATGTCATATTTAAGAATATGTGTAGAATCAGATATGACCAGATAGGTTTAAGAAACTAAGGTGAACTTTATGGAGACATAAAAGCCCTTGGAAAAATAGCTTGGTGCCTTGCTTACAAGGTTCCCAGCAAACTTACCAGGTAAACAAGAAAAGTCAGTTCCTGGTAGCTGCAGGAACCACAAGATACTGGGGACCTCAAGAAGAGAGGAATCCACCCCAATCTGTAGGAATTGCATGCAGAATCTAATGGCAAGTCCTTGGCATGGCTTTCCTGGTCTTGAGAAGCATTTTTAAAAGTCAGTATAAGACTCCTTTTGAAATGTTCCAGCAAAACAAAGTTAAAAGAGTCTATATGATAAATTTGCTATTTGCATTACACTTATATAAATAACCAGGCCAAGTTTATTGTAGCCAGACTTATTTTGCAAACAAATTAGTCTTAATTTGGCTATATTTAGTAGGACTGAGGGTAATTTTAGAGAAAAAATATGTTTCAATGGATATTAAGTTCTAACGCTGTTAATTGTCTTTGAGGTTTGGTTTTTACTTCCTAAGACTCATGTCCTAAATGGCTCCTTGTAACTATGTTGCATTACTGTAAAGTTTAAATGAATTGCTAAAAGGACATTATAAGCTTGTTTCTGAAGCTTATTGTAGTAATCTATTTTTGGATGAAGATCAGATGCCCATCCAAACAGGAGATTATGCATATTGGAAAAGACATTTAAAGGTTTCTCTCCAACCTAGATGGATGTCATCAGCTACTCTTAACTAGCTTATGCACAGCAAAAATTAAAGAGAATTAATTCTTGGATTCATATTTCCCACTCTAAAGGTCCCCTGTACTGGACTGGTCTATAGAGAGAACTGCTGACTTCAAACTCACCTTAAAATGAAGCTCAAACAGAGGAGAAATGACACCCTCCCCAGGACAAGAAGAAGACTTCATTAAAAAATAGAGAGCTATTCCAAGATGCTGGACCTAATCTGTATGAGTATTTGTAGTGTTTTCTTGATTTTTGGGGCTTTTACATATAAATCAAATATTTTTCTATCATGGGTATGATCCAAAGCAGATTTAAAACATCAATCCAATTTGAGGGTTTATGGAAAACTACCTATGTCTAGTACTTTTGGTTTACCTTGGTGGATTTTTCCTCTCCAATGCTCTGATTGCACAGACCTTAGGAAATTTATTTTAGGAGAAGTTATAGTTTTGTTCCGGCCACTATTGATATTATGAGATGGGATTTTTTTTTTCACTTGGTTAATTAATCATACTTGCTCTCACCCTGTCCATAAATATGAATTTTCTTTAAAAGTGACTCAAGCTCAATCAGAGCAACAAGCTAAATTTCAGTTAAAAACTATAACCTCCCACTTATTAGGAGGGACATTCCCTCAGTAATTAGATGAATTTATATAGGTAACACCAAATAGGGTCATTTACGTAAAAAGGCCTCATGTTGTGAACAATTAAATCAGACTAAAGCTAATTAGCCTAATAACTCTAGGAATCTGGACTGGGTGCCTTAAGAACAATGCCAATATATCATTACCCTTAAAGATAGCTATTGGTGCTGAACAGACTGGATCAGATCAACTGGGGATATACAGAGTCACATCTAACAAAAGTTCTTGGCTTAAATTCTTACTTATAACTTTATTAATGCTGTGAACTGTATTATTTATATCTTTCCCAAAGTTGCTTCTTATATTACCCAATGTGTAACTAAGGCTCTGACAAAAATAATGATGACTAAGGCACTTGAAATGGTTGACCAAATATATAGTTCTATGTAAGATTAAAATAATATAGCTCTAGATATGGGAAGAAGCAACAAGGGAGAATCATTTCCTGGACCATAACAAACTAGCAAGATAGCTGGGCCAAAGACTTTTATTGCTGCCGTTAATAGGGCCTAGTCTAGTATTAGCACTGTGAGTGAAGTATTGATGAAATCTGAAATCCTCACCTGATGGAGGGATGAGCCTTCCTAGTGCCATGGGACAAATCAGTCATAAAGTGCCTCCCAAATCTTGGTTAAATTTATAACAGAAGTGGGGACTGTAAAGCGAAGAATGTTGCTCACCATCAAGTTCTATACGGATAAAGTCCTTAGCCACTGCAGTTTTTGACTGACAGTGTACCCTGAAAGGAATTCAGAAGGAAAACTAGGATCAGACACTCTGTAATTTGGGAATCTTAGGGAAAAAAAATCTATTCACTGGGATTCCTGCATTTTCCCATACATAGAAAAACGCTAAAATGATTAACTGAGATACTTGTTCCTAATGACTAACAGTAACCGTCTAAGAGATGTATGCTTAACTACATGTATTAACTACATGTATTCAAAATTATATATGTATATATATATATATATACTGGCCTCTCCTCCTACCTCTTCAGATCGGTGCCCTCAGAGCTCCTGAGAGGTTGTTTCACAGGCTATAGTCCTCAGTAAGTTCCCCAAATAAAACTGAAAATCACAGCTCTCACATTGTGCTTTTTAAAAAATTTTAGTTGACATGGCCATCTGGTCATTATACATGATTTAGAAAAAATTTAGAGCTTTTGATTATAAGGGATAGTGTAAATGCAAACAGTATTCAATTGTAAAAGTGATTGGAAATGGAGGGTGACCATAGAGTAAGGACTTTGCATTTTTGGTGAGGTCTCTTAGAAGTTCAGTGGTTTAGAGGAGGTCAACATACCATAAGAGTCCCTGATGTTACATTGTGTAAAGTGAATGTAGTACAATAACTTTCTCTATAACTTTAAAAACAGTGGAGCCATTGCCCACTGGTAGACATTGCATTCAAACCTCCAGAGTACTCCAGGATATTTGTATCACTGAATACTTAGTGAAATGGGGAGAAACTTGTATCTAATTTGATGTGATACTATGACATGTTTATGCACCCTGGGCTAGACAGATAAAACACTGAACTCTATCATCATTTGATATTTTCATTTTTTAAAGCTCAGCTCTACATAGTTTAAAATTGATGTAATCTGATTACCATGTGCCAAGAAATTAAAATTTATATATGCTTCATTTCTTTTTGACAATTCAATTTTGTACATCTTTTCAAAATTACTTTGTTGTGACCTTTTCTGAATGGCAAGGTCAAAGGGGCAGAGAATCGTTTTTGCCCAAAGAGAAGTAAATAGCAAAAATACAACTATTTCAAATTGTTGATCTTTTAATAATTCAGCCCTGAATTTTAAGTTCGAAATAAATATTGAGTTGTCAGAATTTAGCAGTTACATTGTTGAAAATATACCCATGAGAACATTCACCTAGAAACACATACTATTTAGTTCTGACAAAATGAATGAACATTTAGGCACTCTTCTAGATTTCCTGGGTAAATAAAGCTGATTTTGAATTAAAATGTGAGAAACTAATGAGAAATAAAGAAGGGCAAATTTATGTACTTTAACAGAAAAGAAATGACAAAAGGGTGCTTTTAGTAACAACTTAAAATGCAAATTAGCATTGAGTAGCAAACAGGAACTAATAGAAAATGCTGAGAAAAAGCATATTGTATTGGGAAGAAAAAAAGAAAAGAAAAAAGAATAGTATATGGGGGTGGCAATCACAAAAAGACAAAGCAATTAACACACCAAGATATACTGAAAAGGAGAAAAAGACATAAAAGAGAAACAATAATTCAGTAAAGTGAAGAAAGAATCTTATTCCTTAAATATTTTGATTGTTTTAAAACCCTCATGATTATTGCTTCAGAACTTTCTCCTTTCCTTGCTTTTTCCAAAATTAGTCACAGCCTTTCGCATATATTTATCCTTGAAATAAAAATATTTTTGCAACTGTTTTACTATCAAAGTAAACCTTTATGATTGATTAAAAAACTCTAAAATACATAAAAACAAAAATCTCTTTTTATGACACCATCCCAAGAAAACTGATTTTAGCATTCAAATTTTTAATCAAATATTTAATCCATTTTGGTTATATTTTGCTTCTATGAACAATGTTGCAATTAATACATAATATAAGCATGTCATATAGTAAATAAATTCTTCCTTTCAAATGAATTCTCAGAAGTGTAATTTCTGGGTCAGTGGTAATTCATATTTTGCATAACTTCATGCATATTTATCAAGTACCTTTCAGAAACTTTATATCAGATTTTTTCTTACAGTTTGTTAGATTACCTATGTCTCAATAATCTCCTGGACAATGAAAGTTTAATCTTTTATATTTTTATATTTAAAAAAACTTAAATCTCAACACCTTTTATATTTCATAATTTATATGATGAACATGAATCCTCTCTTTACCACATGTATTGTGAATATTTTTTCACTTGTCCTTTATATTATTTGAATTCTTCATTCTGTTGAGAAGCTCTTTTTTACATTATTAAATTATCAAGCAATTCTTTTATAGTAATTGCTTTGGTATTATGCTTAGGATGTCTTTACTGCATTCCTAAATTAGACACACAATCAGAAGCCATAAAGATTGACATTAAACAGAGCAATCATTTACACAAAAGAAGATGCCATATAAAAAAAAATGTGATAGAGGCAGACATTTTTAGCAGTATGTATAACAAATATGATTAACTGTAATATAAGATTTTTTAAATCTTTCAGAAAAATAATTCAAAAATTTTCTAGAAGTTTTAAAGTTATTGCCAGATAAATTGGACATCAAAAGCACAAATGGTTGATATATTATATATGTACATTATAGCTGTGCTAGCCTTTACTAATATGTCATTAATTATCCATCAGATTATGGAAAATATAAAATATTTTTAACATTCAGTATTGGCAAAGAAACACTTGATAATAAATGTGTGTCTTATTTGATAAAAGTTTAAATTAAAAGAAAAAATGGAGCATGAAATATTTTATTATACATATAAAAATTGAAACTGCATATGAATTTGACTCAAATAAGCAATTTCTAGTTATTTTTCCACACACAAAAAGAACACTTGTGCATATGCTCATCTCTATGAATGAACATACAGTCAGCCCTCCTTATTCCTGGGTTCTGCATCTGTGGAAGCAGACAACAGCAGATCAAAAATGGATATAAAATGAAAATTCCAGCAAGTGCCAAAAAGCAAAACTTGAATTTGCCACACACAAGTAATTATTTACATGACATTTACATTGTATTTACAGCTACTTACATAGCACTTGTATTGTGTTAGATATGGTAAGTAACCTAAAGTTTAGTTAAAGTATATGGGAAAATGTACATAGGTTATATACAAATACTACAGCATTTCATATAAAGGATCTGAGCATCCAAGGATTTCGGAATCTGTGAAGGTCCTGAAAATTATCCCCCTCAGATACAAAGGGACGTCTGTATTTGTTTTAGCATTGGTGTGATAATATACACAGAAAAAGAGAGAGAGAGAGATCTCTATATATTTATTAATTTTGGTTGTAAATAACAAAACTTAATTCAAACAAAATTAAGGAAAAAGGAATATATTCTACATTCAATGGAAATATTCAGAGATAGTTATGACTTTAGTCAAATAGAGATTCAGGATTCCAGCAATGTACTCATCATACTCTCATTTTCTCTCCTTTTAGTACTTTATTATTTGTGTTGTTTCTAGGTTGATTCTTACTATAATTAGTGGCAACATTGCTGCCACTTATTTCAGGCTTAGTTTTGAATCCGGCAGAAATATAAATGCTTTCACTTTTCATTGTACTTTTGTGTTACACTTCACAAACCAGATCATTTGCTCATCTGTAAACAAGATACTGTGTCCAAGAAGATTCTGTAGCCTATTTACACAGGCTTAAGTCATGTGACCACACCTGGAACTAGGGCTGGAGTTAGCACATCCAATCCATTTGTATTGATGTAATGGCTCAGAAATGAGTTGTGTTACAAGAATGGGAGGAATGGATGCTGGAATCCCAATATACTCAAATGAGTTAAATTGTTAGATAAGAACAATACAATTCACAGAATGATATAAATTATATATCTTTTTATAAAATGTTAACAATAAGTAAAGATTTCCTTAAAATACTCATGTATGAAAGTAAATTAAAAAGTATTTAAATGTGGACACAACTGTCAATATTATTTGCCTTTGGGGAAGGGCTGGAATTTGAGATCGTTTTTATTACTTAATGTATTTCTGAATGTGGAAACTTTTACAATATTAATTACTGGGTAACATTTATTGAAGTTTTACTACATCTCAAACACCATTAACTTATTTTGGATGTATAATTTCATTTGATTGTGACAAATATTTCAAAAGGTAAATCTATTTCCATGATGAATTTCAGATGAGAAAAATAGATATAACAGAGACTTAGTGTTTGGTCAAAATGTCAATCCAGAGCCTTTTTTCTTAACTGCAGGCAATGTATACAAATATATATATGGTCATATATTAATATATTTGCATTTTGAGAATACAAAAATATACAAAAATCAGTGCATTATTTTGAATCATAATATTGTATATTATACTATATTACTATGACATATACATATATACAAAATTATAAACTGTATTTTATGTTCTTAATTTTATTTTATATTAAAATATTATCTTCATTTTCTATTATAAAATAGTGACCTATGTATCTTCAAGGGTTCAAAATTTTCAGTGTTTCATTTTAACTTTAATTCATATTGAAATGAGGTATAAGACATTACTACACCCTAATTATTTTCCAAGTTGTTAGTAAGTTGTCCAAAAAGATTGCATTCAACAATTTTATTTTTCCACTAAATACAAAGGCCATTTTACTATACTAAATAACTTATTATATAAATTTAATATAATAATCTATTTGTGAAATATATTCTGCCTCACTGGTCTACCCATTTTGATTCCAGAACTATTTTAATTTTTTAAAAGTTCTTTCCAGTCATGAACTTATATAAAATCATGTGATATTTAGAAGAAATGTAAAGGCCAAACCTTCCCAAATCCATCAGTACTCTATTTAGATAGAATTAGATTTATAAATTATTTTAAGAAAATTGGTTTCTTTATAATATTGACTATGTCTATGACAATGGATTTTCTCTCCCTCTTTGAAATAACTCCTTTTTTGGCTCTTATTTAGCTTCATTATTTTCTTCCCACAGTATTTCTCATTATGGTATTAATATCTCAGGGAATTTTATATTACTTAAAGTTATTGTAACTACAACAATATTTTCACTACCATTTCTGTATGGTTATTACTGAAATATAGGCCAGATAGTGATGCTAGTATTTTTCTTGCAATATTAATTTATTATTTATATATTACATTTTAAAAACATTATTGAAATATACATCACTTACCATAATTTCATCAACCTAAAGTGGTTTTTAGTACATTCACATGTTGTACGACTATTGCCACTATCTAATTATATGTGCCTGATTTTTTCACCCAACAAATATTTTCAAGGCCCCCTTATGTTGTAGGACCATTATTTCATAATTTTTATTTCTGAATAATATTTCATTCTATGGATACGTGGTATTTGTTTACCCACTCTTGAGGTGATGGACATTTGGGTTGTTTCCACTTTGGGGATTAAGAAATTAGAGAGGGCTGCAGTTGGGTTTCTAATAACTCTGTCTTTTATTTTCTATATTCTGATGCTTTGACATCTGGGGCCTTGCTGACCCTGTAGAGACTTCCCCTCTCAGCATTAGCCAATCCCTAAAGAGTAATCAACTTGCATGTGAGTATGCTTTTCAAATACAGTCCAATCAATCTAGAGCCCACATTTTAACCACCTTCTTTTTCAGGCTCTCACACTCCAGGCCATTTGAATACCTGAATACTCCCTCCTGGTAGGATTAGATTTATTTGTTACCTGAGAAGATAATGTAGTATTTCAAACAATATTACTAACCAGCAATATATATAATAAGCAGATAAACCACATGGGAAACAAAAAGAAATGCGTATTTCCTTATAAACAAACCCCAAGGTTGACATTATGAATGATAGATATTGTTATCAAAAATAAAAATAAATGATTATTTTTATGCCTTCCATCTATTGCTTTTCAGCATTCTTATGTACACACTAGGAATAATAATAATGTACTTAAAATTAATCTTGAATGTATGATTTTTTATCATCCTAGTATGCATATACAAGGTAGTAGTAATGTGTTAATATATTTAACACTAAGGCACCACTTTTGATTTCCTGGGTTTATGTTTATTGAGATTTGAAATAGTTTGATACAGAATAATGAAATGATTTTACACCAAGAGGAGAAGTATAAATGTATCAATTTTTACAGAAAAATAGTATTTAAAATGTAATCTAAAAAGTCTTTTTCCTCCATTACAGTCACTAATTAAAAACTACTTACTGAGTTTTTTTTGTCATGGGCTCTACAGTTTGCAAAATTATGGCAAAAGAGTAAGGGCCTATGTCACAAATCTTTAGTATAGTTATATCATTACAGCAGCAAAAAATATTCAATACACATTTTCATGTTCAACAATTTAATATTTACCATGGAAGAACTTTTTTTAGATTGTTTATGTCAACTTCTCCCTTGACCCCAGTTTTAGATGAAAACAAAAATTAAGTTACAGCACCAGTGATTTTCTTTTGTCCAAATCATGCTGATAAATTTGGGGACAAAGAGGTGAGTTTTAAAATTTTTCTAAATAGTATTTAGATGACTAAATGTTAGGGCTAGACAGGGCATAAATATAACTGAGTTTCTCTTCTTCCTAAAAAGGTTCTATGAATAATGAGCTTGGTATTTGTGGTTCCCTCATGGTCAAAGGGTTATAAAATGGGCCACAGTGAATCAGATTGATTTAATCTTTTGACCATGCTCAATTAGACCACACATATATGAATATGTCCAATGTTAGAAGTTATTGACATTCTTATGAATTAGTGTGGTGTCTACCCATTAACGTGATAGCTATAATAAGATATTCTAAAGCAACCGTTGAACTTTCATTTAGTCTGATTGAAACTGAGATTATATTTAAAATCTGTTGACTTGTTTTCAGTACACCATTTATTTCAATGGTTTTCCTTAAAATAGTAAAGCAAAGTCTTAGTGTAATTCTTATGTAATAAAGAATTTGGCTGGTCTTTGTCCTTAGTTCCTGGGATAGAGCCTCTAAACCCTGGATATTTCCCCACTTGGGGGAGTGTGTCTTTTTATTCATGATGAGCTTCTTGGACCACACCTGAATTTATGTTAAGGAGGTGACTCAAGTAGGCCTGCAGATTGTTTTAGGATGGAGGCTGTCCATGCCAGAAATGCTAGCCATGTGAGATTGCAAGGTTGGGGTTTTGAGTTACATGACAACAGCTCAATCTTCTAGTAAGAAATGAGGGCTGGAGTTCAGGTTAAACACACATGACCAAAGATTCAATCAATCTTGCATACATATTATTATGTATACAATAAGTACCATGAACACCCAAACCTCAGATATGCTTCCTGGTAGCTGATACACATTGATATGCCAGAGGGTGACTCCTCCTGACTCCATGGGAAAAGGACTACATTTAGGACCCTCTCAAGCCTTGCACTATCTGTCTCTTCTTTTGGCTTGTCTGATTTTAATGCTTTATAATAAAACTATAGTCATAAGTATAGCCTCTTCCTGATTTCTGCAAGCCATTCTAGTGAATTATCAAACCTGAGGAAGAAATTGGAACCTCAAATTTAATAGCCAGTTGGTGAGAAGTGTGTGTGGCCTGGGAGTTTCCAAATTTGCAGTTGATGCTAGATTTGAGAGAAGTGTTGTGGAAGATTCTGCCTTTAACATATGAAATTTGACCTAACTCCTGGTTAGTTAGCAATCAGAACTACACTATAATAATATGAAAATAGTTTTAATTAAAATATGAAGTCCTTAATAAGAATAAATTACTTAAAAGTTTCTGTAGCTATAAGTATAAAATACTGAACAATCTATCATAAGAAGATGATTTATTCTTTAAAGTATAATAGCTTTATCACAAGGGAATTGTGAATAATATATTTTATCAAACTGAGTAGTATTTTGAATAAACTAAAATATTAACAGCTGTCATATTTGAAATACGCATAAAGAGTATTTCAAGCATCAATTTTCAGATAAAATTATTTAAAATAATAATGTGTCGTATTTCATGTAAATCTCTGAAAAAGTGAAGCAAAAGAGTTATGGCAACAAAAATAGTTGTGAAGAGTGTTAGTAAAATACTAAAACATCTATTGGGCTCATGATGTTTGACATCTTGTTTTACAGGTAAACACAGAGTAATAGATTTTCCAGTGAGTGTGTGTGTGTGTTGTGTGTGCATGTGGGTGTGTGAATTGCATGAATCACCTGAGATTAAATATATGGACAGGAATGGAAATTATAGTATTCATAAGCAGGAAGAATTACTCAAGTTCATCTTGTAAAATATCAAAACTATTACCAGCGTCTAAGTTACTGCAGTCTCCAATATCTTCTCTTGATACCACCAAGCAGTGGCCAGAAGTGATGGTAAATGAAATTTAGAAAAACCTAGACTATCAACCCACACTTACCTATGTGCTCTGGCGTTAAAAGGGCAAAACTCAAAAGTAAGATAGTTTTACTGATGGTATTTTACTGCCTATCCATCTCATAATTCCCAATTTGGCCTTATTAGTGGCAATATAAGATATAGTTCCAAGAATAAAAATAAAACTGAAACTTTTCCCCAGCCTAATATACTCTAATTGACTATATCTTCAAGGACATGTGGTTTTTCTGCAGGTCACTTTGATAAACATCCAACATGCCTCTTGAATTGGGAAATACATTGTTATGGTCTTTTTTCTCATACATTTATAAAAGTCCACATGAATAGATAAACATGTCTATATTAAGAAGAAAAGATTGATGATGGATATAAGCATATCTGACACCTTTTTTTAATAAACTTTTTTTTGGGCAATATATTTTAGGAACTGTGTAAAAGATTAGAAATTCATAAATATGCCTTCAAGGAATCATTTAATCCAGGGCTGGAGATAGAAGTACAACAAAATAAATGCAACAAAATTGGCAAGAATTATAATTGAGGTAAGCTGGTATAGAGGAGAGAAATTGTGCTTTAGTTTCAAACAAATATTTGTCTCAGTTTTTACTAAATTTGGGAAAATAAATGAGCAACTCAAGACTACTGTTCCCTTATATTTTTTATAATTGAGAAACTGTGTTAGTCATGCTGCTTAAGTTTTAAAATAAATTTTAGTTATTAGTATTTTTCCTTTGAATTTCTCTAGAAACACATCAGAGCTGTTCAGAGAGTACTCAAGGGAAATTATAGTGAGATGGTAATATTTAGGTTGTGTTTTAGTGATCAGCAAGTTTCCATTATGTGTGGATGGTATTTAAAATAAAGCAGGTAGTGATGGTATTTAAGCCATAGGTAAAGATGAAGCAATATGACTTGAATAATAGAAATGTTCACTATGTTCTGGGAATGGTATAGTTAAAGCATAGTATATAGAGAGAGATTGTTTGGATATGGGATTTAGGACTAGAATAACATCTCTTCTATGGTCCTGAAAGATAATATACTGTAATAAATGCAGTCTCCACATCATTTTGTAAGAGTGTATTCACCCATTGTTCTCCCATTGCTTGAAGAAGACTGTGCCCCTTTTATATAAGCAAAGCCATAGTCACTTTAATAAATTTGTGTTCCACAACATGGACTAACAATATACAGCCCTTGAACCATATCTAGACCACTGACTATTTTTATAAATAAAATTTTATTGGGACAGAGGTCATTTATTTCCATTGCCTACAACATTTTCATGCCTATAAAGGCAGAATTGAGTGTTTAAACAGAGACCTTATTACTTGCAAAGCCTAAAATTTTACTATCTTGCTATTTACATACAAAAAGTGTGCCAACTCTTGTTCCATAACATTAAGAAGGATGAAACAGAATGAAAAAAGAGAGTTGGTATAGCACACCAAGCAAGAAAATGAAGGACTAAAGTAGGGCAGTAGCCATGAAATAGTGAAGAGGAAAAAGAAATTAGTCTGACTTGAGCCCAGGACATTGATGTCAATCATAAATATTAGTGTTACTAATAATACAAAAAAATGCTAGCAGTAAGGAGTTTGGGGTTGTTCTTATTTTTCTGTTTTATGTCAATGAAAACAGATAGCAGAGTGCTGCAAAAAAATCTGTGAAATTTTTAGAACAAAATTATACCCCCAGTGGAGCAGTGGTCCTGCCAGTAAATTTTTTATTATTGTTACTTTATTATTTATTTTTATTTTAATTATTCCTAGGATTATATTCCCAAACAAAGAGCAGTGTATTCTTTTGCTGCTCTACAGGGCACTTTCTACTGTAATGCTTAGTCTTCTTTTTTTTTTTTTTTTTTTCGCCACAAGGGAAATCCAACCATTAAAGAGTTACTACAACAAAAATAAGTCTTCCCTTTGATAACGTGACAAATGTGATTGTCCTTTGACAATGACAAGAATTCTTCTCCCATGAAAATCTGGAGAGTAAATATAATTTTCACTCCACTAGGATTTATTGGCCTCAAATTCAGTATCCTTCATATTGAGTCATACATTCCCTTCCCAAAAGAGCTTAGTAGTTGACTAACCATTACTCCCCTCTCTACCACACTCTGCAGCTTTTCTTCCTTCACTATTTTACTCTCTCTTTCCAACTACTCAGATTCCTACAATACTTTAGGCCCCAGATAAATCTCATTCTTCTAAATAAAGATCTCTAGATTATTTTGACTCAGTAGCTTCTCTTTCCACTGAAATCCTGGGTTCTTATAATATGAGCTATTAATTTTAATCACACCACATTTTGATGTCTCTTGTATTTCACTGGGAATTGTTTGGTACCATTTACAATGCCTTTTGCATTCTATGTTTATTTCTCCTTTTTCCAAGGACATTGCAAGGTCCTTAATACAGAGGACCGTGTTGAATAGTTGCTATGTTGAATTGTTGGTATGATAGCATCTTTTTCTATGACTGATAATTTTTCCATTTTCATGTGTGATCTTTTCCCTTTTATTTTTAATCATTTTGTTGTCATGGGATCTTTTGGTAGGGTCTTTGCTTCTCTGACCAGTTTTTATTCTTAAGAAAAAAATAAGTAAATAAGAAATGAGTAACTTTTTCTCAGAGTGGAAAGCATGTAATACAATCGGTGTCATGTTTATCACAGCATCTGAGGAAATGGAAGGGAACTAACTCTTAGTTGTTCACATAAACTCCCATCTTCTAAGATTTAGTAAGGACTAATAGAAGTACAAAAGCAACTGGACATCCTCTATTGTTTTTGCACTTTAAGTCCTCATCAAATCTTAGAAGATGAGATTTTATGTCAGCAACTAAGAATTAGTTCCTTTCCATTTCCTCAAATGCAGTGATAAAGTAGCTAACCTGGCATATTTTAAGTACTCAACAAATGCTAGCTCCACTACTACCTGCTTTTTCTTCAGAACAAAATTTGCATCCTTATTTTGAAAGTGTTCACTTCAAGAGGTATAAAACTCCATGCTGTGCATAACACAGATGCAACAAATTTCAATGAAAGTACTATTTATTTTTGCTCCCACAAGCTTTTTGGCTTTCTTCTATACTTTTGAGTGATACATGCACATTAATTTAAAATACATTGTAGATGGCAAATTCTATTTATAAGGATATAAAAATATTTTCCAAATTTAATAGGCAATGCATGGTATTATGAGTATGTTGCCTAATATCCTAAATTTAGATAATTATATTTTATATTTGATATGCAAACTATTCAGTTGATCCAGAGGTGGTATCTCTGTGATTCTCACCCTCAAAAAGGTCCAATTTCAACAGTATTTGAGGTAGATATTGTGTTATTCATCTAGATACACCCTTATGATTTAAAGATTTATCCTCTCAGTTTCTGGAATCAATGCCAGGAAACATCCCTCAGCTGTCAGCCTATTTTAGGCTGTGCCTTAGTTAAAATAAAACTGCTTTACTCAAGGTCACATTCTTCCAGAGGCATCCTTCATCCAATACTATAAAGGTATGGTTCCCTTATTCCAATTCAAAGTAAATCTGAGGATCCATATCAGCTCTAGAGTTCCCACTGTTTTATCTGGGCCTTTGTTAGGAAAGCATGGTGGCTCAACTTCTCCTCCTCAATTTTGCTTGTTTCTTTTCCTTGCACAATGTTGATCCCAAGAGCACGCCCTTGTGAACAACCAACATGCTAAAGTATGTTAGAGTCTGATTTCTGGAAAATCCAATTTGAGATAGTATTAAATAAAATTTGAATATTCTTCTTAATTCATAAAGATTTTCCTACTCTAAATCCTTATACCTTTAGACATTGTACTTTTCTACTTAAATTGTTTCTTTTAATACTTGTAAGTTGAGAGAGAGAAATGCCACATAGATCCTGACATGCTTCTCATTTCTGAATTCAATTATCAGATTAGTTTAACTTCATAAATTAGAAAAAGATTTCATTTTTCATGTAGAAGTAATGGAAAGAAATTGGAATTAACCTGTATATTAAGTTCACTATACAAAGAATGAAGAGAGTAGCCCAAGTTTTAAGAAATGGCAGAAAATTTTAAAAGGCCACCTGGAAGAAATAACCATCAGAAGATAGCTTTGATAATTGACAACAATGAAAGAATAAATAAAGAAGAAGAATGGAAGAAAGGAAGGAAAAATAGAAGTAATAAAGGAAAAAAAGAAACTGAAGAGAGAGGTTTCCATATAAAAATGATAAAATTATATATGTATTTTTAGGTATTGCCATTTGTGAAGGATTTAATACAAATTTTAATAAAGTCAATATACAAATGCTAATCTTTCTGATAATTTAGTATATGAAATAATTGTTATGTCATACTATTGTGAATAAGGTCTCATAAAATGTATTTTTAGAAACTGGTATGTTTTTGAACAATGAAATTATATTCATATATTACTAATTATACTGAAAATAATAACAAATAGATTAAATATTAAATATAGAAAATAAAACTATGGGATGAGAGCCTTATATAGAACATGAACACAAACACACACACAGAGAAATTAAAAAGAATAGAAAATATATTGAAGTCACGCAAATAAAGTAATAGTGTTATACAACTAAAATCAAAAGCTGCAAAAAAAAACTTCTAAAATTATCTTCAACAACAGAGATGTCCTACCTCACTAATAAGAAAATTTACATTTTAACTATTATATTGGTAAATTTTAAAATTATAACTTATAGTTATGGTAAAGGTATAATGGAACAGAAACTCTCATTGACTTTGGTTTGATTGTAATGCCAAAAGCCTCTCTGAAGAGCAATGTATCTTTGCTATTTACCTTAAAAATGTGTACACACTTTAACCAACACGTAAGTTCTAAGAAAGTAGTGCACACAAAAACATTAAACTTTACAAGCATATTCATGTACAAAAGTATTCATCATAGTAATTTGTCTTACACAAATTCAGAAACATTACCAAATGTTACATTTCTATTTGTAATTTAAATATAACTTGACCCAGTGATAAAGTCCCATATGCATCAACAATAAAGGATATTAGTGATATATTAATGAGTAAAAGAATAATTTCTAAAATAATATGTATACATAAACTCACATTTATTCACTAATAACTCTAATGTAAGGGTTAAAAGACAAAATTATTGAAAATAACTACACTATAGTTTGTTAATGGATACACAATATAAAGTAAAAAGATGTAAATTGTGACATCAACATAAAATGTGGGGAGAGAGAAAATAAAAATATAGAGATTTTGTATGTGATTAAAGTTAAGTGGTTATAAGCTTAAAATAGACTGTTATAAGATGTTTTAACTACATATTATATTCTACATATACAATTACAAATAAAAAACTATAGCAGATGTACAGAAGATAGAGGAAGAAATCAAAGCAGAAAGCCATAAAATGCCAAAGGAAGACCACAGGAGAGGAAGAAAGGAACAAAAGACTTATACCTAGAAAACAGTTATAACTACAATAGTAAGACCTTATTATCAGTAATAGCTGTCAATGTAAATGGATTAAACTCTCTGATCAAAAGTCATAGTGTGGCTGAATGCATTAAAAAACAAAAATCTAAATATGTGCTGCCTATAAAAGACAAATTTTGGTTTTAAGGCCACATGTAGACTGAAGGTGAAGGGATGCAAAAGATATTCCATGCAAATGGAAACCAAAAGAGAGCAGAAGTAGCTATAGTTATATTAGAAAATATAGACTTTCATTCAAAAACTGTAACAGGAGAAAAAGAAGGTCATTGGATAATGATAAAGGGGTCAATTAATCAGGAGGATATAACAATTATAAGCATGTATGCATATAACTTTAGAGGATCACATATACAAACAAATATTGACAGAATCAAAGGGAGAAAGAAAATGCAAGAATTCTAGAAGACTTCAGTATTTCACTTTCAACAATGAATAGATCACTAGACAGAAAATAAATGAGGAAATATTGGACTTGAACTACCTCTTAGATCAAGTAGAACTAACAGACATATGCTGAACTTTCCTTTTCATAGTCACAGAATACACATTCTTCTCAAACACACAGAAAACATTCTCTCAGATAGATTGCGCTACAAAACAAGTCTTAACAAATTTAAGATTGAAACCCTTTCAAGGACAATGATATGAAACCAGAAGTCAGTAACAAGAGAAAAATTTAAAAACTCACAAATATTTGGATACTTAACAATACAATCTTGAACAACCAATGGGTCCATAAGAAATAAAAAGGGAAATTTAAAAAATAAAAATGAAGATTTTACACAATTTATTTCATCTGTGAGAGAAAACATAAGTGGAAGTGTATCAAATTAAAAAGTTTCTGTACAGCAAATGAAACAATACAAAATTTAAAAGATAACTAAAGGAATGTTAGAAAAATATTTACAAATCATATATCAGTAAGGTGTTAATATAAAAATCATATAGGAAGCTCACAAAACTCAATAGCAAAAAAGCCCCCAAATAATCCAATTATAAAATGGGCAAAGATCCTAAGAAAATATACAAATGGCCAATAGGTACTCTGAAAAATGCTCAACATCACTAATCGTCAGAGAAAAGTAAATCAAAACCATAGGTAGTTACCACCTCACACTTGTTCTGGTAACTATTATCAAAAGACAAAAGATAAATGTTGGCAAAATTTGGAAAAAGGGAACCCTTGCACACTGTTTGTGGGACTGTAAATTGGCATAGCCATTATGAAAAACAATATGAAGTGTCCTCAAAAAATTAAAAGTATAACTACCTTATGCTCTAACAACCCTGCTTCTACATGTTCAAAGGAAACAAAATCACTATCTGGAAGTGATATCTCTACTGCTATGATCATTGCAACATTATTGACAGTAGCCAAGATATGGAAAGAACCTAAGGATCTGCTGAAGAATGAATGAATAAACACACACACACACACACACACACACACACACACACAAGAGAATACTATTCAGCCTTAAAAAATAAAGTAATCCTGCCATTTGTGACAATATGGATGAAATTGAAGGGCATTTTACTAAGTGAAATAATATAGACATAAGAAGAAAAATCCTTCATGTTATCACTTATATGTGAAATCTTTAAAAAAACATTGAACTCATAGAAACAGAGAGTAGAATGGTGGTTCTCAGAGGATGAGAGATGGGAGAGATGGGGGAGAGGTTGGTAAAAGGGTACAAACTTTTTACAAGATGAATACATTCTGAAGATGTAGCATGGTGACTATAGGTAATAATACTATATTGTATACTTGAAATTTGACTTAAACATTCTTACAAAAAAGAAAGAAAGAAAAAAGTAACTGTGACGTGATAGATGTGTTATTTAACTTCATTGTGGGTATGATTTCACAATGTATACATATATCAAATCATCATGCTGTACACTTTAAATTTATTACAATTTTATTTGTCAGTTAAAAAAATTAAAGGATAAAGCAGAAAACAAGAGGGAGAGACAGATAAAGTGTTTTAGAAGTATATCTGGATATTCACTAAAGTGTAACAGTTCTCTTGAGACTAAAGATATCAGAAGTTAGGGAATTTTAAATTTGTTTACACTGTTATGCTATCTTGTAGTGTATACAATGTCATGTGTTTTCTTGTCAGAGAAATCACTGCTGTTCTTTTTGCTCTAGTTATCATTCTGATTCATGATGTCTACTCAAGTTAATGGATATCATTCACACTAATTTTTTACATAGAATTATCTAGATGCAAATTGATGGCTCTCTTGTCCAGGATCTATGCATCATTAGGTCACAAGAATTTTTGGATACTTTAATAGTTTTCAATAATTTGGTTGAAACTTGAACTGTTGGCTATCAGGTTTGACAGGTGAGGGAAAGTAAAAAGGTACAAACTTCCAGTTACAAAATAAATGAATGATTGGGATGAAATGTACTGTATGGGGAATATAGTCAATAATAATATATCACAGTATAATATATTTGTAAGGCAAATAGTAACTAGACTTATCATGGTGATCACTTTGTAATGTATAAAATTATCCAATCACTATTTTTTGCACCAGGATGTAATATAGTGCTGCACGGAAATGGGCAAAAGGGACAGACTTCCAGTTATAAATGAGTACTAGGGATGTACAACATGATTGATAAAATTAACTATTCTATAAGTTATATATGAAAGTTGTTAAGAGAGTAAATCCTGAGAGTTCTCATCATATAAACAAATTTTGTTTCTTTAATTTTGCGTCTCTATGAGACGTTGGATGTTCACTAAACCTATTGTAATAACCATTTCATGATATACGTAAGTAAAATCATTATGCTGTATACCTTAAACATATACGGTGCTGTTATGTCAATTATATCTCAATAAAACTAGAATTTAAAAAAAAAGAAAATTGTGTCCTTAAATGTGTTTTTTCTCTGGGTAGCTTCCAGAAACAAAGAGGAAAATGTATCCTTAACTCTATATATATTGCTGCAGACTAGAATTGATAAATAATGGCTAATAGATAAATCTTGACCTAATTTTATTTAGAGTTCTTATGAGGGAACCAGTTGGATGAATATGTGATTCTTTTTTTCTTTTAATCTCTACTCATATACATATATTCATTTGAAAAGACCATTTGACTTTTTCTCATTCTGACCAAATCACAACAGAATCAGTGAAATTAATTTATCTCAAATTATTGTGCAGACCCAAAAGAGAAAATATGGGAGAAAAGTTTCTGGTCAGATTAAAAAAAGGAGGATCAGAACAAATCTGGAAAACATTCAAGTTGACAAAAAAAGGGAAGGTTTGTTGAAGGAAAGAAATGATATCCCTCAGAAATCCTCAAACATAAAGAATATGAATATTAACTCTCCAAGCATCAGAAAAAAGCAAATTATGAAAAATGTATATGGAAAAAATTAAGCCACTCATCAAAACTGCTTATCTATTCACTCCAGTACTTTTAATGGAATTTCTCTTATGTACTTCTTCCATCAACTGTATTTGCTCAGCAAACATCATGTACTTGTATTTTTTTTCTCTGCTTTTCCCAGACTTTCTCTATATTCTTGCAGTTACATAGACTTGAAGGTACATCAAACAGCATAGTTAGCAGAAAGTTTACTATTTCTGTGCCAAAGTTATTGCAACTTAGAAATATATATATGCTCAATTTGTGAAATCAGCCTCAATAGAAATCATAAGAATGTATTAGTTACTTTAGATATGAGATTAAGTTATGGTATGATATTTTTGGCTTTTAGTATCATAGGCACTATCTTTTAATGTCCTTTGGTTTTTAAATTTACTCTTTCTACTTTAACATTAAATCTAAACAACTTCTCTCCTGAATTCAGCAGCACACTCCATTTTATTCCGCTACCTGATAAAGTGGAAATGATTGATTTATTTTACTTGCTTCAAACTGTTTAGACATAACTCGTGGAGAATGATCGTGTTAGAAAGAAATGAGAGATTTTTAGTTAATTACAATGAAGTCTGACTAATGTATGCATAATTTATCTGTTTCTCAGTGTGGCTGGAAGGAAATGAAGTTGTGATCAACTCAGAGGGAACCAGTGAGTTAACAATACTATTAACATTCTCTAAAGAAAAATTTCAAATTAATTAGCATGTCTACAGTAGGTCGTTCAATTTTCTTCCTAATATCATGTGAACCAGGAAGGGTCAGATGACCTAAAGATATAATGACAATTGTTCCTCTGCAAAGTATGGAGTGTGAAAGATGTCCCAAGACTTAATACTAGCTCTTCCTATAACACTCAAACATTTAGTATATATTAAAATATTTTATTATATTTACTAGAAATATAAAAAATAAACTGAGCCTATGAATCAAACCAGTTAGAAAATATAGAATTCCAATGATAAAACAAATAGTAAATTACATATTAAAGTTTATTTGCCTTATAAATACTAAATTTAGGACAATGGATATCATAGTCAAGGATTTCAAATTCATAATAATTTGGGTTTTACTATGTTTTTCCTACCTATTGTAAACATTTTTGATCCTGGAGAAAAGTAGAATTTTTCAGTGCATATTCTTATATAACTTACCTAGATTTTAAAAACATGTTATGTTTTTTGCCATATTTGGTTTACTGCTCTCTCTCTGGTTTTGCCATACTATTGGAAAGTAAGTTGCAGACTTCATGTGAATTTATTTCTAAATATTTCACCAGAAATCTTGTATTTTAAAAAATTACACATACAATTAAAATAATGCTATCTTCATTTTATTTAGGAAAAATTGAGACAAAGTTTATTTAATTGACTTATTTACCATAGTAAAATGTTAGAATAACATCTTGAGTTGAGAACTAATGTCCTCTCAAACCTATTCCCTCATACTTGAACCCTATGATCAGGAATCAGCAAACTATAGCTTACAGTCCTGCGGCTTGTTTTTATAAATAAATTTTTATTAGAACACAACTATATCTATTTGTTTAAGAATTGTCTATGGCTGTTTTAATGCTAAAATGATGGTTTGAGCTGTTGTGAGAGGCTGTATGGCCCACAAGCCTAAATTATTTACCAGCTGGCTTTATAAGAAAAGTATACCAAACCACGCTCTAGATTCTACAACTCTTCCAACAAAGCTTCTTGCACTGAAACTTGGGCCAGCTGAAGAGTTTTCTGTTACACTGGGCCTTAAAATCTGTTAGGTTTTTGAGTCACCTGGTTAATTTGTCAATACACCTAAACATGTCATAGGATGCGATGCCTTTCAAACATAAGAGAAATACCAAGAAATGTTCCCCATACTGAGTGGCAGGACACAAGGTATTGAAAATTGCCCTCCATTTTGAGAGAGGCCTTGCATATCCCTTCCTTTTCGTGAGATGATTTACTCAGGAGTCAACCTTCTACATGTGGGAGATATCTCTTACCCTCAGAAGAATACTGGTTTTCTATTAATTTATGATTTCTTATTTTATCAATACAATATGTTTAACTTATGGACCAATTCAAGGGTTTATGGAATGATAACATGATTAAAATCTTACAATACAAATTATGAAAAAAAATTATGGCACAGAATTTAAGAATTCACTTAATATTAAGGAAAAAATAGGAAAGATATTCTAATGTCCCTGACAGACAAAAACAATTTCTACAATATTTTTATTTAATGAGACTGAGAATATAAAGAACTTTCTTTAGCAACAGCTGGATACCAGTTGTCTTCACTACCCCAACTTGATACCAATATATATTATTCTGAGTTTTTCTAGTTGCAAGCCATAAAAACTAATTCTTAATTAGTTAAACAGAATATAAATTTATGGGTCACAGAAATACTGGGATGATTGAGGAACAAGGCTGTAGAAACAGAAACAAAGAAGGCTATGTATCCAAAGCCACTGTCAAAATCCCACCATGGTGTTGGTTTGTTTAGAGTACTATTGTGGCAGCCAGTAAACACCAGATGCAATGATTTTCTATAAAAAGATGACTTTTTAATGTAGTCTCACCATAAAAAGACTAATGGACACTGCCTTGTATCATTGTCATTTCCATTTGTACATAATAAATTATCACTGTTACCACTTCTGTCAACACAAATATGACTTCATTAGTCTTGCTTTTTGGTATCTTTAGCTTCCAATTCAAAATCCAAAGCAGGTGTATCTAACTTCCCAAGTTTAGGTAACTCCTGTGTTTTCGCTACGTGGGAGTCTTGACCAATGAACATCAGATCTTTTTGGCTTTAATAGTATGAGACAATTTATGCCATCCCTAAGATTTATCAAATATATGAAGAGTTTTCTGATGTTGAGCCAAATAAAATAAAATGTTTACTAAAAGTAAGTAAAGTGTTTAAAGATAGTGTTTAAAGATGGTAAATAGGATGAAACGTATTTCTGGAAGAGAAAGAGAAGAGAAAGATAGCAATTTAGGTGCATGAGTGAAATGTGTATTTGAGGTCTGACAATACTTCAGAGGTTGACCATGTTTACATTGGGCATATATTGCCTGTGATTGATTAATACTGTGTACTGAGAAATAAGGCAAGAAAAACTCTTTGGGACCAAATTTAGGCTGGTCTAGAATGTCAAGAAGAGAAATTATAAAGATAGGTTTATTCAAAATGTTTCTAATCTTGTTTGGAAGTATAAAACTCAGGCACCCAGGAGAGAGTGGTAATGGTCCAAATGTTATGAAGAGAGGAACTGACTAAGACTACCAGGCAACTATCAAAAACCTGCTAATAAAACCAATGTGATTCACAGAAAACTATTTAGTAATGTGGTTTCCTATGCTAATGGATCATAAGTTACTGAACTTTAGTCCAATTTTTTGACACTTCTTATGTTATTATTCAGTTTCTACTTATCTTTGAAGATCAAGACAAAGTATATACAATCTCTAGAACCCAGACAATGATGAAAGTTACAATATTTCCCACTCTCTCTTTTCCTTTATCATGTGCTATATAATATTCCAGTTACAATCTTGAAACTTAGAAGTTTTATTTTGACTTATTTGAGAAAAATGCCAGCATGGTGCAGAGAAATGGTTGGTTCTAAAATATGAAAATAATATATCAACAACTTAATTAACTGAATACAATAAAATATTAAAACATATAATTTTGATGGCTATTGTTTAAAATGCAATAGCTATTATTATTGATTAAATTCACAATGTGGCACATAATATAGTATATTGTTTCGTTTTTATCCTTTAAATGAGCCATTTGAGAAAAATCATGACCTCACTCTAATAAGCATAGATTTGAAATTAATGACATCATCAAGATTAGAAAGTTTCTTGAAATTAGGAAGTTATTGGATAGATTCTATTGCATAGTAACGTTTACAGTATGCATTGTCAAAGAGTCTAAAGATCAGTTTTTCTTAAGGCAAATGGATTGCTTTATTTCAATTGGAAGTTAGAAAGCATAGTCAAATATTTTAATTTTGCAGCATTGCTCCATGAGTATCAAAAAATACGGTCAGTAATCATACTAACACGATAAGTTTCCAATAATATATAGTAAGAAATGCAACAAGATTAATTTCTATGCTTTATAATTACTTTAAATGACTACTGCACAGTATATATATATATATATATATACACTATATACATGTATATATATTATATATATACACACACACACATATATATATACACACACACATAATTGCCCCCCCAACCAAAGGCTTTTACCTGGTAGTTAATTTTCTTAATGTAGTTGTCAACATTTGCAAGTTAGAACATTTTTCAGAAATGAATGAAATTCCAGATTCTCTTTGAAAAATTTAAAGACCAGGAAAAAAAATGAACCCAGATTCTCACACACACAACAAGCCAGTTAACCCTTGAAACAGAGTAAAAGAGTTCCTCCTTAAGTGGAGTCCATTCCAAGCCACATTCAAAGCCACACCCACTCCATCCCAACTCTGAAGTTAGGTGTCAATTGCCATCAATTAACTGTTTGTTGCCCACTGCCTTCCTTCAACACCACCTTCCTGGCCCGGTAAGCACGTGTCTTTGATCTACGCTGTACTAGATGAGGTTGTAGTAAGGACTGTGTTTCCCAGAGGCTACAATGGTGCAACGGCTCTGGTTGAGAAGAACTTATTCCTACCAGACAGAAAGTATTTTCAGGACAAGATATGAGAGTCAACCAGAAAAATATTTTAAGCTTTTGGAAGTAAGTAAAGAAAAAGTAAAATCCCTGATGATCTGGTGAAGAATGAAGCCAAATGCTTCTAAGTTACTCCAAGCTGTGCATGAAAAGGTTCAAGTGACGGGGAGGATGGTATTGTTAAGGTGTTGTGAATGAGAGCCCTCAAGAATCTTCCTTATCAATTTACCTTTAAACAGTTCCTTCTTTCTTGCCTTAGTATGAAGTGTCAATTCTGGTATTTTTAGAATTTTTTCTTCCCTTGAATGGTTACCCCAACAGGCTCTTTTGAAAAAATAGTACATTTAAAAGTTTTATGTAATTACAACCTGAGGTCCACTAGCACTGAGAAAAGCTTTAGAGTTAGAACGCCTTGCTGTTGCACAGAAAAACCCTGTGGTTCACTGCTTGTCTGATACTTCAATTATTTGGCTATAATCACATACTAAAGCAGATATTGATTTCCTAGGTATTCAAATTACAGCCCTAGCTACAAGTGCCAGTAAAAGAGTTTTTATCATTTTAAATGATATACAATTTGATGTAATGGGCTTGTTCTCATGAAAGGGTATATATTCATGTATTTTTAAAGCTATATTATAAAACTCTATCATGTGGATAATTTTTAGACGTATTTAGACTTTTTCTTGCAGGGGGTATTCTTTTCATTGGCGTCTAAAAGGAAAGGTACATTATGATTAGAAGATTGGGACATTCATGAAAGTAAACAGTTATTTTTTCCTTCTCTTACAATATAAGCAGTCCATGTATATTTATTTTCATTTTTGTGATTTATACAAGGTATGTGATTATAGAATCACCAGACACCCATAAAATGCAAAAAAAGTATTAGCAAATGAATAGAAGCTTGCCTTATCCAATTTTTTTACTGAATTATTTTCTTTCTCAATATACTATGGACATCTCAGGGAAAGATACTTAATGCTCTACTTATTTTAAATGATTGATTATATTTGTTTCATTTCATAAGCAGTGTTTGAATATTTAAATATTGGTCCTGATTTTTTTCACCAGAGGAACTATATTCCTTTCCATTCCGTTTCAAAAGCTGAGGAAGAGAAATGATGCTCCTAAGATACAGAAGGAAGCATTTTCTAGTTGTTCGTATAGGTTAGCATAGGTGGTTTTAGTTAGAGCACACAAGCTACACCAAGGGTGAATGGAACTGGTTCATCTAACAAGTCAGAACTTTTTGAAATGGGCTATCTTTTTCTCATCTGGGAAGAGCTTTGGTTAAATCCTCGCCACATTTAGTTAATTCCTTAAACATAAATAAGAATCTCGTTATCTTTTTTGTCTTCCTCCAAGTAAATGAAACATTGTAAGAAATCTGTAATTTGAAATTTACCTTATTTCTCTAATGGCCATTGTTTTAAAGGAAAAGAACATGTACCTGGTTGAATATTTAATAATTACATTTTGTGACAGTTTTCTTCTTTTCTTAAATATTTGCTCAATCTATCAAAATTATTTATTTATTTATTTTTATTGAGATAAAACAGGTAAGATAAGTTTCAGGTGTACAACATTATAATCAACATCTGTTTACCCTACAAAGTGATAACTGCCATACTACTTACTATCCATCAACATACAATCAAACTCCTTCACTCATTTCGCTCACCCCTCAACCCCCTTCTCCTCCGGCAACCACCAATCTCTTCTCTGTATCTATGAGTTTGTTTTTGCTTTGTTTTAATTAGATTTCACATACGAGTGGAATCATACAGTATTTGTCTTTTTTCATCTTACTTATTTCACAGACATAAATCCTCAAGGTCCATTCATTGGACCTTGGTCCATTCATGTTGTCAAAAATGGCAACCATGTGCTTTTTATCCGTTCATTCACTGAAGGACACTAAGGTTGCTTCCATATTTTAGCTATTGTAAATAATGATTCAATGTACATAGAGATGCTTATGTCTTTTCTAAATAGTATTTTCATGTTCCTTGAATATATAACCAGAAAAGGAAGCTAGATTATACAGTAATTGTATTTGTAATTTTTTGAGAAATCTCCATACTGTTTATTATAGTGGCTGCACCAATTTACACTCCCAAAAAACAGTGTAGAAGTGCTTCCTTTTCTCCACATCCCTGCCAAACTTTCTGTGTTTGTTGTCTTTTTTTAATAGCTATTCTAAAAGGTGTGATAGCTCATTGTGGTTTTGATTTACATTTCCCCAATAATTAGGGAAAATGGCTATTCAGATACTGTGCTCATGTTTAAATCAGGTTGTTTGTGTTTTTGTTGTTGAGTTGTATGAGTTTGTTATATATTTTGGATATTAACCCCTCAAACGATATATGTTTTGCCAATATCCTCTCCCATTTGGTAGGTTGTCTTTTTGTTTTGCTAGTGGTTTCCTTTGCTGTGCAGAGCTTTTCAGTTTGATGTAATCTCATTTATTTATTTTTGCTTCTGTTTTTTTGCCTGGAGAGACATATCCAGAAAGATATTGCTAAGACTAATGTGATAGTGTACTACCTGTATTTTTTTCCTAGGAGTTTTATGGTTTCACAGCTTACATTCTAGTCTTTAATCCATTTTGAGTTAATTTTTGTCTGTTGTATAATATAGGGTCTAGTTTCATTCTTTTGCATGAGTCTGTCCAATATTCCAAATACCATTTATTTTTTCCTATTTTTATTGAAGTATAGTCCATTCACAATGTTGTTAATTTCTGATATACAGTACAGTGATTCAATTATACATATATACATACATATTCTTTTTCAAATTATTTTTCATTATAGGCCATTACAAGGTATTGAATATAGTTCCCTGTGACATATAGTAGGACCTTGTTCTTTATCTATTTTATATATAGTAGTTAGTATCCACAAATCCCAAACTCCCAATTTATCCCCCCTCACTTCTTTCCCTCCTGGTAACCATACATTTTAATTCTATGTCTGTGAGTCTGTCTCTGTTTTGTAAATGAATTCATTTGTGTCTTTTTTTTTTTTTTTAGATTCCACATATAAGTGATATCATATAGTATTTTTCTTTCTCTTTCTGGCTTACTTCACTTAGAATGACAATCTCCAGATCCATCCATGTTGTAGCAAATGGCATTATTTTATTCTTTTACAACAAAGGTTGCTTCCATGTCTTGGCTACTGAAAATAGTGCTGCTGTGAACACTGAGGTGCATGTATCTTTTTGAATTAAGAGTTCCCTCTGGATATATGACCAGGAGTGGGATTGCTGAACCATATGGTAAGTCTGTTTTCAGTCTTTTGAGGAATCTCCATACTGTTTCCAAAATGGATGCACCAAACTACATTCTCACCAACAGTGTAGGGGTTCCCTTTTCTCCACACCTTCAGCATTTATTATTTATGGATACTTTAATTATGGCCATTCTGACTAATCCAAACACCATTTATTACAGAGGCTATCCTTTCTTCGTTCTGTGTTCCTGGCCCCTTTGTCATAATTATCCACATATGTGTGGATTTTTGAGCTCTCTATCTAGTACATTGATCTGTATGCCTATTTTTATGCCAATACAATACTGTTTTGATTACTGTGGCTTTAGAGTAGTGATTGAAATCAGACAGTGTGATACCTTCAGCTTTGCTCTTCTTTCACAAGATTGTTTTGGTTATTTGGGGCCTTTTGTGGTTCCATACAAATTTTAGAATTATTAGTCCAGTTCTGTGAGAAATGACACTGGTATATTAATAGTGATTGCATTGAATCTGTAGATTCCTTATGGCATACGGACTTTTAAACAATATAAATTCTTCCAATCCATGAGCATGGTATAACTTCATTCATTTGTGTCATCTTAAATTTCTTTTATCATTCTCTTATAGTTTTCAGTGTACAGGTCTTTCAGCTCCATCTTTTAACCTTTATACTTGCTTTGTAAGTTATTGATCCATTATGTTTACTACATATTTGCCTTTTCCAGTGAGATTTTTACTTTGTTATGCTTTCCTGTTATTCATTAGTGCTATTTCTTTTCAATTTAAAGAGGTCCCTTTAACATTTCATACAAGGATTGTATAATAGTGATGAAAGTTTTCAGATTTTGTTTAATCTAGAAAAATCTTAATCTCTCCTTCAATTCTGAATGATAACCTTGCCAGGTAGAGAATTTTTGGTTGGAAAGCTTTTTTGTTTTGTTTTGTTTTTTCCTATCAGAACTCTGTCTATCTTGCCACTCCCTTCTGGTATGCAAGGTTTCTGCTGAAAAATATGCTGATAGCCTTATGAGAGTTCTCTTGTACATTATAACCTCCTGTTCTCCAGCTGCTTTTAAGATTCTCTCTTTAAATTTTACTATTTTAATTATAATGTGCTTTGGTGGATTTCTTTGGCTTCATCTTGTTTGAGACTCCCTGTGCTCCCTAAATTTGGACATCTATATTCTTTTCCAGATTGCAGAAGTTTCCCACCATTGTTTCTTCAAATAAATTTTCTGTCCCTTTCTGTCTCTTTTCCCTTCTGGGACCCCTATAAGGCAGATGTTATTCTGCTTGATGCTGTCCCAAAGACACTTTTTTGTTAATTCCTTTTTTTCTTTTTACTGCTCTGTCCAGGTCAGTTTCATTGCTTTGTCTTCCAACTTGCAAGCCCTTTCTTCTGCTTCTTTCAGTCTATAGTAGAATTGCAGATTTCACTTCAGCTTTTGTATTCTACAGTTCCGTAACATTTATTTGATACTTTCTTACATTTTCTATGTCCTTGTTGATTTTTTATTGTGCTCATCCATTCTTCTCCCAAGTTTGGTAAACATCATTATGACTTTAAACTCTTTATCAGGTAGATTGCTTATCTCCATTTCATTAAGATCTTTTTCTGAGATTTTTGTCTTATTCTTTCTTTTGGAACATATTCCCCTGTCTCCTCATTCCACCTGAGTCTCATGTTTCTTTCTATGTATTAGGCAAATAAGTCACCTCTTCAGGCTTGAAGGAGTGGCCTTGAGTATATGTCCCATGGGGCCAGAGGTGCAATCCCTCAGATGACCAGAGTTTGGCTCTCAAGCTGCATTCCCTGTGTAAGCTGTGCATGCTTGCCTGCTGTGGACTAGGTATGGGCAGGGTTCTTACCCACCTTGCTGCAATGCTCAGCTGTCCCCTGGCGGTTGGTAGGGCTCTCAACAAGGCTTGCCTCCTGGCATTAGCCAGTTAGAGGGTAAGTTCCAAATGGTGCCTGCCAGCAGCAGCCTTATCAAGGTTGAATGAGTTTACAATAGCAAAAAATGGTGCTCCAAAGAGTATCCCAATAGGTTTCTTTCTCTGGCAAATGTTTTAAGATTACTAAATGAGTCTCCTTCACATTTGGTCTTGGTGCTTTTCAGACTGATGTTTTTGCCCTGTGTCCGAGGGTGAAAGAATCTGTGCATGAACCCTTTAAGAGTGGGTTCTCTGTTCCCTAAAGTTCTATTGCTTTCATAAAAAATAATCCCCATGGTTTACAAAGCAGGTTTTGGGAGGCTGATTTCTCCTCCCAGGATCTAAAGATTGAGGTACCCAATGTGGAGCACAAACCTCTCATTCTTTAGAGAAAATTTCTGTATTTTTCAGGCCCTTCACATATGTGGATGACAGTGCCTAGAGTGTTTTTTTTTTGAGGGGGAGGAAGACCATGTCTTTGCCTATCCTACCCATCTTGATGCTGCCTTTGTTATGGAGGCACTGTTTATGCAATTTTTAGGGCTTTTTCAGAGGAAGCAATTTTGCATTCAGTCATAAATTTGTTATCCATGGATGGAGGTAAATTCAGGATCTCCTTATAATCCAACTTTGAGTCATTTCCCTGAGTTATTTATTTTAAAATGTAGTCGCCATCTTTATCTTGACATGTTTTCTCATATATTTCCACTGATAAGCAGTAATGGAAATCAGGATAATATTTTTATTTTATTTTGAGTGTTCCATTAAATATTTAATACATCAATATATTTAAGGTAATTTTAAGTAATAGTTTACATTATTTATAAGGGTACTTAATACCAAATTAAATATGTCATCTTGACTTTTAAAACATTATTTGATGTTTATCTTTCCAAAAGATATTTATTTCTACCATATGAACTGATAGGCAGAAATTTTTTTTTTTGCTGTCTGTCATCCTAAAATTTTCTAATAATATGAAGGTGTGAATAATAAGCATTTACAGAGAATGATAATTCTTAGTAGTAGTTATGGAGAAGTTATTCTGTGGTTGGCTTTATAGCATATTGTTTTTTATTCATTTTAACAAAAACTACTGAAAACATCAAGATAACTAAACCTCTTGCACATCTGTTTACAGCATGGATCTATATATTGATGAACATATGGTTTTCATACACACACAAAATCAAGTGTGTAATGAAATGAGGTGTGGTGTCTTACTGACCAAGTCTAATTATAACTCAATCTATTTTTCTAATTCATTAATATAATTAACAAATTTTATTTTTAATAGATGTGATTAATGGTAACCACAATGCATTTGGCAGCAGGAAGAACTGTATTAGAATCCAGTTCCAATTTACCTATTGTGTGACCCTTAACAGGCATTTAACTTTTTGAATACAGAATTTTGATTTTCAATAGAAGTATGACCATTAAGCACACTGCCTAGTAGTTCTCAACATTCGTAAATTGACTCAAGAGAGCTCCCACTCATTACCTTTAGTCTCTCTTTCACTTTATAACCTAAAGATTTTAAAACTATTTTCAAAACAGCACTTTTTGGTGCAGTGACCAGACTATTAAAAAGTACTCAGTAAGTATTTATGAAATGGCCAAATGAATTTTACATAAGAATTGTTGTGTCCCTCTCACAAAAGAAAGACATGCTCAAGCTTTAACCTTTGGTGTGTGCAACTGTGACCTTACTTAGAAATAAGTTTTTGCAAATGTGATCAAGTTAATATGAGATCATACCAGGTTATGGTGGGCCCTAAATCCAATGACTAGTGTGCCTGTGAAGAAGAGAGGATATGGAGACAAAGGAGAAACACACATGGAGAACACCACATATAGAGACACATAGGGAGAATACCAGGTGAAGATGGAGGCAAAGATTGGATTGAGGAGTCTACAAGTGAAGGAACATTAAGGATTGCCAGCAACAACCAGAAGCAAGGTAGAGACAAGCAAAGAGTTTCCCCTAGAGCTTTTAAAGAGAGCATGGCCATGGTGACACATTGATTTTGGACCTCTAGTCTCCAAAACTTTGAGAGAATAACTTTCTATTTTAAGTCATCCAGCTTATGCTAGTTTGTTAAGGCAGCTGGGGAAATGAATATAATTTGTCATATTTCATTACAATGAGATATTTTAAACTTATAAAATAGGTAAGTATTGCTTACATTGTACCAAGTGTCATTTATATGTAATTTTCTTTGGTGATTTATTTATGAATGTGTAATTATTTATATTATATACTTTAGCATAGACCTTATGATTTAATATAAATTTTCATATATTTATTCATTTAATTCTTAGAACCTCTGAGGTATATATGTATTTATTTTATAGGTATCTATTTTACAGTTAAGTTAACTGAGGCACAGAAAGGTTAAGTAATTTTTCTATGGCCTTTGAGCTAAACAATCAAAGCACAGGTTAGGATCTGCTTATAAAATTAAAGAAAAGAAAGAAGTTGCTATTACTGTCTCAGTAAGGGATACACATACACAAAACTGAAATAGTTGTAAACGATTTCCACCTTTAATTGTTCAGAAGTTAAAATGCATGTTAATCTCCTTGACCAATGGTTTTTCCCCATCAGCATAGTATCCAGTATTCTCTATTCTGCATTTCTTCTTCAATAGACAGGAAAACCCCGTAACTACATAATTGATATAGCACCCAGGCATTCCATTACCATCTAAGCTGAAGCAGGCATACACACTCCTGTAAAGCATTCTTGATATTGCCATTCACTTTATTTTATTTCATTTGGCAGACACAGTAGTATCAAAAATAATCTTGAAGTGCTCATTTGTTTATTTTCTTTTTTCTCTTCAGGATAATTAAATCATAACCAACAAGGTCTAAGGCAGTACCAGACCTAAATAAACCTACATTTCCTATTTATTTCTTTAGAGCTACTTCACAGGTGTTGGAGGGAGGCAGTTGTTATTGTTGTTTACTAAGATATGTTTGAATAAATAAGTACTGACCATCTCTCCTCCTACATTTCATTTGTACAGTTTCTGTAAGGAGAAGATTTATCTCATCTACCACATGTGGATGCTAATTTCATCAATATCCTTGGCAGTGAGATACTGGGGTCACCCACGTCCATCTGGGAAATTGTTAGGGCTAGTGGAGTTAGCCCATTCCATGTGGGTGTGCAATTATATTGTGATCATTATTATTTGCTCACTGCTTAATATAGGGCCTAACACATACTTAACATTCAGTATTCTTTTGTCAAGTGAATGAAGAGATTTGATATATCAAAAGATGCCATAAAATTCATAAGAAGTAAGATATTTAATGAAATCCCTGCAAGTTGGTGGGAACAACTACAAATGAGAGGAGTGCATCCCATGAAGAGGGTTACCTTCACCTATCTATCTTCATAATACTTTCTAACCCTTATGGGATATTGGTTGCTTTTGTGTTGATGGAAAGAGGAACAAACTAAAAGAGCAAAAATGATGCAATACAAAAAATGGTTAATCTATATATAAAACATTATTTAATCCATTGAATATGATACCTTGCACAGCCTATTTCAATTCCCGGTTGCTTACATTAAACAGTGCTAATAATCTACATAAGTTTTGGCCTCTGTTCTCTTCAGGTTAACCCAGAAATTCCATGCGTTAGGACTAGTGGAGAGGGGGTATCCTGTAACATTAGTATCCCTTTCTTAAAAGTGCTCTTTTGGTAGAGAATTATTTGCTTGCTGAAATTTGAAAATCTTTTCTTCTTTTTTTAGTTAAATTAAAAACTGATTTTTAAAAATATGTTATGGTAATAAATTTGCTTTTGACTAGATATCAGTAAGTTATTGTATCACTGGTAAGACTGGCAAAAGAGAAAGTATGTCTTCAGATCTTACTGGATTTGGCAATGAAGAACTGGCATTTCAGTTCTTATACATAACCAGGATGACAGCTACCTTCAACATCATGGAAATAGTTGAGATGTACAGTACACAGAGTAATAAAGAGTCTCAGATTGATTAGATGCCAAAGATAAACATTTGTCCTGACAGTTAATCAAACTTAAACAGATGTTTATTGCAAACGTACTACAAGGTACTCGAGATCATTGATGCTCTGATACCAACTAGTACAATATGTAGAAGTAAAATTTAGGAGAATTTGGCCATATGGCTATAAATGGGAACTGCCTTGGCTGATTGAAATTATTCTTAAATGACTATATGCTGGTCCATAAAACCGGGAAATTCCAAAATCAGTTAAACACAAGAAAAACAGTTTTGCCTTTTACTTGTGTTCTGCTGCTCATTTTCATTTTGTGATTAGGATAAATCAAATTGTAACTTGTTCTTAAATGAATTCGTAGAGGCTTAATGATCACTTGTGAGTTTCAAATAACTATCAAATTGCTAACTATCAAATATTTGGAAATATTAAAAAAAACTTCAAATAAAAATTTTATATCCAGATGTCTCTGACTTAATACAGAAATATAAAAATACTTCTGAATATATAACAGAATCAAATTTTATTGTCTTTAATAAATTTTCTTGAACTGCTCACTTTGCTGAGTTGCTTTAAAGGAGACAGTCCATTATAGCTATTCCATAGACAACAGCAGTCACCATAATTCTTTCTCAGAAAACCCAAATGCTAGATGCACAAAGAGAAGAGTCACTCAAATTCAATCTCTCATTCTCTCTCTGTCTGTCTCTCACTTCTTTCTCTCCTCAAGTATATCTCCTTTATAAACCTGAACACTCTAATGCTTACAAGTACAAAATACTTCATAACAATGTATTGTTATACAATTTAGAAATAATCTAAATGTCCTACATTAGGTATTAGGTAAATACTTAAGTAAACAAGGGATCATTTATTGAGTGGAAAATTATGTCCCTATTGAAATGAATCAGAATGAAGATTATCAATATCTAAATACACTTGGATTATTGTGGTTTAAGGAAACAAAATGTTTATATTGTGTGATTATTACTATGTAAATTTGAAAACATGAAAAAGATGTAATAGACTGGCCAGAAAGATATATTTGTACTGTGGAGTTTAGGATGGCTCTTTTCTACTCTTCTTTCTTTTCCTTCTATCTCTAAAGAAACATTATTCATATATACATATATGTTTGTTTCAAGTGAATAATGGATTACTCTAGAATAAACTAGAAGGCAATACAGACTCCTTCTTCCATTATATATAATTATTTCCTATATACTTATTTCTTAACAATACAAAAAATACACTTTTGTATTAGTTTTTATATCAATATACTTCGGAAAACACATAATTTTTTTTTGGAAAACATATAATTTTTAAATAAACAACATTCATTTTATTATTTAGTATATTTTAGTATACTATACTATATATATATATTCTTTAGTAAATTATTTCACTTTTGAAATCACTAGATTTTACTTATAATTCAAGACATATTATATTCTGGTTTCAAATCACCTGGAAGATGAATAACTCTATTTTTAATAAATTTTTTATATGTGAATAGTTTTAGATTTATAGACATTTGCAAAGATGGTACCAAGAGTTCACCAAGTTTCCAAGCGCCAAGTTTCCCCATTATTAAAATCTTACGTTATTATTGGTATGCATTTCACAAATAATGAACCAATATTGATATATTATTATTAACTGAAATACATACTTGATTCAGATTCCCTTACTTTCACCTAATATCCTTTTTCTGTTTCAAAATTTTATTCTGGATACACATTACATTTAGTTGTCATGCCTCCTGTCTCCTTAAGGCTCCTTTTAGTTGAAACAGTTTCTTAGACTTTCCTTGTCTTTTGTGACCTTGATAGTTTTGAGGAATACTAATCAGGAATTTTGTAAAATGTCCATCAATTGAGATTTATTTCACGTGTTCCACATGATTAGACTGGAGATTAACCCCATGTTTCATAATGGGTTTAGACCATACAGAGAAGCATTCATAGAAAGATTTAATTATTTAATATCAGGAATATGTCAAATGCACTGACACCAGGTAATTCTCCTGAAGTATCAAGAAGTATTTCATATTAAATTGCTAAATATGAACCAAAAATTCTACTGTGTTTTGAAAAAATATCTTCTTGAATTTTTAAAATATTCTGTCTTTCGTGGTTAGCTGATTTTCAGCAAAATTCAAAAAAAGAAGGTATTCAAAGTAAAATCACTAATATGTTACTCATTGGAGTATGACAAGTATTACAGGACAGGCCAAGGTCGGGGAAATAACAAGCCTGAGATCTAAAATGTAAAGTCAGGGCATTCTTAGCAGTAAAGATAAACTACTGACATCAGTGATCTGAAACAAAACAGATTATCCATTCAAAAGAGAAAATACTGTGACAGAGAATGTAAGCAGGGCAGCTTCCAAAATTCAGTTAAGCAGATCATCTACTTGACATCAAGTTGAGTTGTCTGTGTCCAGGAAATGGAACCTTGGTTCACTACTTAGAGTTTAGAGTCCTGACTTTGTAAAAGGATCTGTTCACTTTGAAAAATGATGTTTTTTACTTCTGGAAATGTTGACGAGATATGATTTGAGAAAATTTAGACTATCATATTATAATTATAATAAAAAACATTGTTCCCAAGCATAAAATAAAATGACCAAAAATCTGACCTAATTAACTATATATTCTAACACTACTATCTTTACAGACCAATATATCTCTCTGTTTTAAAATTTAATAGTTACATCATAATAGACTTAAGAAAATCTTTATATACTTCATTAAAAAGTTTTGCATTTGTTTCAAATTTATTTTTATACCATTCCAAAATATTTAATTCCCTCTGGTGTTCATTTAGTGATTTACATAGGAGGCATGCTGTGCAGACAAAGCAAGTTGTTTTACAATTTTCATTTCTCTCCAATTAATTTTAAAACCTGAGACAGCAGCAAATTCATCAATCGTGATGTTGGAATGATTTTCAGGCTTACACAGGCACATAAGGATATCATTATGGAGGTTTGAATCATTTCCCTTCAGTAAAAATACTGATGCAAATCATTGGTTTGCCATGGTTTAAGACAGACAAGGACAAAAGTATCAAAAAGTAGAAATGTTTATTTTTCTTTATTATAAGCTTTAAGAATCCTTATTTCTTATTATAAAGCTTTACTAGTTAAACTATTAAACCTAGATTAATAAATATGGTAATTATAAATGTAAGTGTAAATCAGAGTGGGCATGAGTGCTATTGGTATTAACCTGAGGAGGAAAATAGGTATATGAATTTTGAGGAGATTTCTGGCACACAGTGCGTTCTTTCTTTGTGAAATGAGAATCATCACCCACCCATCATCACTAGCTGATTGGATAAGATGTGAATAACCAACCCAAAATGGATGTATCAATTTCTTTTAATCATAAAATTAATATTCAACTAATAAAATCTCTGATAGAAATTCTGATACCTATGTAAAACTATGTTTGAAGTGCAAAGAAAATCCATCAGCAGAAAGAGATAAGAATGAAATCAACCCAAATAGAGAAGCCAAGGCAAGTAGAGACAAAAGCACGCTGCAGGTAAAGTGAACTGGACTCCTAATTTCCCAGGTGAACACCAGTTCCTTGAGATTTAGATTTTTCACTGTGCCTGGCTTCCATGAAATGGCTTTCTCACTTACAACACATTTCTCCTTTAACTTAAAATATGTGAGTGATTTCTTGCAAGAAAATAAACTCTGAATAAATTTTAACTCTTCTAATTAAATAAAGAGTTGCTGATCAGTTAATTAAAAGAAACTTTCATATACTTTTGCTCATTTGTCTTACAAAATAGGGTGGTTTAGGATTACTGATATCATTCTTGACTAACATTCCACAGGGGCAGGGAAATTGTCCATTGGTTGTGGAAACACATCAACAGTAGAGCATGAAGGCACAAGGCTGTAGCCACCTGCCACTAAAATCTCTAGAGTTATCCCAGTTTTTAATCTCCCTATGACTTGGGTTTATAATTTTCCATGTATCCATAAGATATATGCCATTAAAATAATACCCTCATTTAAATTATTTTGCAGAATCTTTGTTTCTGCCAAACAGAGGTGACTTAAGACAAAAGACTAAGAAGTGTTGATTATTCTTTCTTTCATAATTAACTGCATAGTATTAAGAAATTTTTAAAAATTTATTATTAGTCTCAGTGTTTATTTGGATAAAATAAAAATATAGAATTGTATGAGGATTAAGTACTATATACAAAGCACACAGCACATAAAGATGCTGTGATATCACAGCTGTTATAATAATAATGTTATGACTCACTATGAAGTCATTTATAGAGATACCAACTTAGAAACTAAACAGAAAAGAACAATTCTGTTAATGAAATTAATATAACTTCATGAATGGGGATCACATACCTGCAAACTTTTGGCTGATGAGTGGAATTTTACTAAACAGAGAATAGGAGGGAGGAATTTCAAACTGAAAGAACTATATGGGTAGATGCCTGTAATTGTGACACACGAATTATTTTAGCTTAGCAGTTAAGAATTTGACACATTGGGATGCAGTGATGTGACTGGTTAGGAAGGTTAGGCCCCACTTGCTGAATTCCTTTCCAAGGCTGATTCTTCCATTTAACAAGTTTCCCAGGTACAATTTTATGATCAAAGAAGTCTGAGTTACTGGACTGTAGTAACAATCACAAAAGACCCATTGCTTCTCTATAAAGTGCACTTGCTATGTAGATAGTTTCTGTATCAAAAAAGCACTTCACTTTCTGTAACAGTGACATAAATATTGAAGATACATGGAAGATTCTTTAAACTTGAGTTTTTAATAACAACAAGGAGCATTAATATTTATTTTTATTGTCCACTTTGACAACAAAGTTATGATTACTCTCTTTCTCTAAAGCCAAGTGAAATGAGAGAAGAAATTGCAGGTTGGAAGGTGGAGAGACTGATTAATCTCACTTAAGTCACATTGTATTTATTCATTACTCATTATAAATGATATGGTAAATATAAGCCAAGACTAGTGATGTATGTGCTATCATCTCCACTGAACATTTTAGCATATAGGATTATTACCCGAGAAGTAGTCAAAGATTATGAAGAATTTGAAGTTAACACTGTGATTTTTCTTTTTTAAAAAGAAAAAGTGTTAGATATACATTCCAAATGCATTTCAAAAATTGCAATTTTTAAAAAATAAAGGACCACACTCTCCCTTTGCTGTAATAATAAAATTGTCAATCAGCTCATTATTTAGAATTAGGAATGCATTTTTATGTAAATAATTTTACATAGATTATGTTTCTAAACTTTTCTAGGCTACTCCATAAAAGATTACAGATCCCATATCATCAGTAAAATACTGAATGTAAAACAGAGAAAATAATATATTGTTAAATGAAAAATGTAAATAAAACTGAAAATCCAAATGTAAACTAAGTTTTTACCTTTATCATGAATTCTGGTATTTAAGGGAAAACAATTTTAACTAAAAGAGGAAGAGAAGTGAGATAAAGATTTTTAAAGGAGACTGATGGACATTTTCAATGGCTTTAGGAGTTGATGGTCCTGGTACTTTATGATGCCTAATCTCATTTCTAGTTTTAAATTTGCTTTTTCTTTATGCAGTACTTTTCATATACTTTTCAACAGTAAGTAATGAGATGAAGGTAAGGCGGACAATTATGTCCACAGTAATTTTACTAAAAGAGAAACAGGATTCATTCTTTAAGTGAATTAACTGGAATTATCCTATTTCTGTAGTTTTAATCATTTATACTTAAAAAAGGTAAAAAAAAAAAAAACAAAAAAAACCCAACTGATTTCCCCTAATCAGTGTCCTTCTTCCCTTCCTTCATTCCTTCCTTCCTTCTTTTCTCTCTTTCCTTCGAATTTTTCCTCTGTCGTTGTATCTTTCAAGTATAATGAAAAATAAATACGCATTTAAAAAATTTACCAAAAAAGGTACTGCTCTTCTCCAGCTGTATACATTTTGAAAAGGTTATATACTATCTCTTAGAATCAGATTCTATATGTTTTAAGTGAGAAAATAACATCTATCCTTTAGAATTATTGTAAAGATTAAGTGAGATAACGTCCTAGTATTTGTTTTGTCACACAGAGTATTCTCAATAATTTTAGTATTTATTTATAGGCTTTTCTTTTATCTACTCTGAGATATTCTTTGCTTACTCCTTGTGGTATTTCTGTATGCCACACTGAAATTAGCCACACTTCACTAAGGTTATTTAAAATGCATAAATTTGCTTGCTCTGGAAAAACCAGTAGATGCCTTAAGAATTTGATTTTATCATAAGAAATTGATTTTCAAACATTACTCCCCTAGGGGACTCTATAGAGTGAAAAAATATTCTTGTAAAACCTTTATGCTTATTTGAAAATGCCCACATCTTCACTGTTTTTAAATAAATCAAAGTGGAATATATGCTAACACATAAAATACTCTACGGCTTTCTCTCTCTCTAATGGAGAATGTATCCAGTGATGCAAGAATTATCATTGGAGTATGTGAAGTTTTAATCACCTCCTATTCAACCCTTTGGTAGAAGAGGGATGCCTGCCCTGGAATTATAGAGATGGCTAGACATATGATACTGAACACTTGACAGATAAGATAGACAGTAATTTATGAGTCAGGTATACTCACAGTTCAGGGGAGAAGGACACCCACTCCAGACAGGGCCACACGAGGGCTGCAATCTGGAACAGAGTGAAGAATCAGGGGCTGCAAAGCAGACAGACAAAAGGGTAGGGTGCCCACTGATTCCCCAAGAGGATGTAATGGGCTTGTTTGAATCACTTCGTGGACTGGCATGGAACTGAAATCTGCTACTTATTGATAAGCAGTAATTTCAGCTGGTCCATTGGAGAAGGAGATTTGTTTGGCTAAGGGACCTTATTTGCAGGAGCAGAGAGAAAACATTAAACTTTTGGTTAGGCCATCTAGACTTAACTGATTTCACCAGTCAAAGCTGCATATAATATTGAATCTTAATTTCAGACATTACACCTAACATGACAAAAAGCAAGCACAGGAATTAATATGGTGAATATCCACCAAGCCAAGATTCCAAAACAGAGTTTTATAATTCAAATAACCAAAACAGTCACTTCTAATACAGGCTTTTCTTGGGATATTGAACTGAAATCTATATTCCTAATGGGTTTTGCTTGATTCGAGTCATTTCAGTTAATTGTGATTGCAATAATTTTTAGTTTTTAAAATACCAAAAATTCATTATTCTTTGAACACAATTATGTTAAACTCAAAATAAATGGCAAAGTTATACTTTTCTAAGTCACTCTCATGCACAGTCTAAAAGTGGTCTTACTAGTTTGAAAAGAATAACTGTATCAAAATTATAATTTTGTTCACTTGTTCTTTCTATTGCTAGAAAATTATCAGGTCCTTTAGTAAATTTCTATCAATCAAATTAGCATTTTAAATAGATTATTTAAATGAAAAAAATCATTTTTTGTTGTTTTAAAAAGATGATGATTTAGATGCACCTCTAGTGATTTGGGGTTAGTTTCAACCTCTTTGTACTTTCTCTTTCCAAAAACATATGCTAATAAGTTCCCAGCAATATTATAAAGATAAACTGAAAAGCACTTTGCATAAATGAAATGGTATATAAATGCAAATTAATAGCACTAATGTATGTTATAATTGTATAGAGAATCTTCCAATGTGAAGCACTGTCTTAAGTTAGGATATATTCCCTGGGGGAAGATAAGGATGAAAGAGTTCATAAAAGGACACATAAGATGGTTAAAGTAGAATGAAACTTATGCATATACAAAAGGAAAGTAGGGAAGCTAAGATTATTTAGCCTGGAAATGTGAAAAGATAGAGTGAATATAATTGAGTTATTTAAGATTTTGAAGGGTATAGTAAAAATTGATAAGATCCTTTTTTTATATGCTATTCCATAATACAAGAAGAAGAGATCACTCAAAACTAATGGAAGGTTAATTTAAAAAGAACAAAAGGAAATACTCAATCTTCACGTAGTGTAAAGTCAAACCACGTAATTCAATACTTTAGGAGATTATAGATTAAAAATACAGGGGCTACATTTTTAAAACAGGGGAACAAAAAGGACAGTTTTAGCCAAAGCAATTTTCCATATTAAATGGTAGAAAATCAAAATGTATTTCCAATGTAATTAAAGGATGATCATGAGTTTTAGTAATATGGTTATTTCATCTCTCAATTTAAGCATAGAATTAGCAATAGGCCAAGAAGCTTGCTAATTTTGTATTACTCTTGAAACATTTGTAATTTTATTTAAAAGGAAGAAATCATTTAACCTGTAGATGTGTCTATGCCTCATCATCACCACACTCCATATTCATCCCACATTTTCTTTTCCCCTACTAATGACCTGATTCCTTTTATTAATTTACAATTGCATCTATGTACATGACTTAGGCAGCCAATAAATTATTGGTAGCACAGCTACAGAATCAAATATTATATATTTCAGTTTTAATTTTGCAAACTTATTTTATATTGAAGAGGTATGGGAATGAATGCAGTAAGCAGAAATTCTGCTGTTATAATTTTCAATCTTTTGTGCTATTTTGTTATAAAAATTAATACATTAGCAATTTCAATATAAATATTTTGGAAAGGAGAATGTATTTCAAGAATCTATGCATGTATCTCAAGTATCCATGTACATTAATAGAAAGGAAGTTTCTGAGAAATAAATCATTACCATTTAAATGTTCAGGGACATTAAAAAATGGGGGAATGAAAATAAATATATGAAGTTGAATGTAAAAAGGTATTCCTAAATACAAATAGTAAAGATTCATATCTCTTATTTTATTTCTATTTTAAAATTTTGATAAACTTTTAATTTAATGTAAATTTTTAACATTAATGTGACATTGTCATTAACAGTTAATGTCATTTTTATTAATTAATATTGCTCTAGAATCTTTTGAAAATGCAATTTATGTTTTGAAGGGGAAGACTACAGTTTTACTAGAATGAATGTTAGCTTTGTCAAAAAAAAAAATCAATAAACAGTCACAATGACTCTTTTGTTTTTCCTACTAAAGAGACTGACATTTTTATTCAATTCTTAGACTCCTTCCTGGGAAGTATCCCAAAGTTAGAGAATTATACGTTTCAGGAACAATCCAATAGACCTGTTTCCATTGAAAGTTGATTTTAACAGCCCAAGATTTAGTGACTAAGGATTTGCTTTAATGAGACTTGAACAAATCCCCTATTTGGGCAGGTATTTTAAGATTTCCAAGCTCAGAAAATTCAAAGCACAGTGTCTGATAGCTGTGACTTTAAGTCATATCTCCCAACAACTAAAGCCAAGAAATGAGAAATGTTAAGAAAAACTGGATGAACCTATTGTGCCTAAACTGTGAGAAATGTGAGGAAGTTAGGACAAGTCAATAGAAGTGGTATGCATTATGAAAAGGAGGCTATACGTTACTTTGTTTTATTTTGCTTTTTTGTTGTGTTTGCATGCAGTAAGTGCATGCTTTATTATACATTTGAGTAACATTTTTCAAGTTAAAAATAAGTCTCATGAGAAAAATTTGTAAAAGAGTGCCTCTATAACCCATTTTCAAAGATTTAACAATTTTCTAGTGTAGTTTAAGGAAGCCCTAAGCTTTGAATATGTGCTTCAACTATATAGCTAAATTTTAATATAATGAGGTTATAAAAGAACTTTAAGTTTCCCAAAGCACTCCCTTACATATTGAAACCTAATTGCTCCCCCCATAAAATTGTTAATGTCATCATATTATGATTTATATGCCAACTTATGGTTCTCTTTTTCTTATAATGACATGAATGCTATTCAAGTACATCAACAATACCATTAGAATTTATACTTAGGAAATAAATTATTTCAATTTAAGTAATTTTCATTCTGGTCATTTTCTCTCTTTTAAGAACATTATGATCAAGTCTAGAGAAAATTAAAAATGATTAAATTGATGATGCCTCAACATTAGGACATAGTGAATACAAATCGCTTTGGTGGAATGAATCAACTTTTATATTTTTGAACAGCCACTATTTTTAAGTTGGATATTAATATTATATGTATAATTATTCATATTATATATATATATAATTGACATATAGTCAGCTTACAATGTGGTGTCAATTTCTGGTGTACAGCATAATGCTTCAGTCATACACGAACATACATACATTCATTTTCATATTCTTTTTCACCATGAGTTACTACAAGATATTGAATTTAGTTCCCTCTGCTATACAGTATGAACTTAAAAATAACATATGAAGAATTTACTGGGTAAATCGCTTTAATCTATCAAACACTGAAAGAGTATTTACGGATCAGAAAACTAAGAATTGGAAAGAATAATAATTGTTTACTTGAAAAATGCCTCCATTATTTTCATCTTACAAGTCTTTATTTGAATTAGGAAGTAATGCTAATACAAATGTGGAGCTTGAGAAAGAGGTTGTTGGTGGGTATACTTATAGCAACCTGGGACTAGAGATAAGTTAAAATGACACATCAATATTGACTGCTGTTTATAATGACAGAGTCACTACCAATTAATTAAGCAGCAATTGAGTGGCTAGATATGCTGGAGCTGAAGAGTTTTCTGATACCATTTCTATAAAACAAACCAATAGAAGTAGTGTGTATTATGAAAGGGAAGATGGAAGTTAAAAGTTTCAGAATTTTTAAAGTTTTCTTGGTAATTTAGGGGTATTTCATGTAATACTAAGTAAAAGAAGTAAGTACTAATGTCAAGAAATTGCACTGGACAGTGTTAAATAGGCAAGGAAGTCTTTATTCAGGACTATTGCAATAATGGGGAGATTGAGCTCTGTTTCCCTAAAACACAAGGCAGGAGGGATGAACTAGTGGAAAAGTACTGGAGGGCATGATTAGGTCATCTGTTTGCCAGTTGCAGTTTATCATAGTTATGCTCCTACCCTCCCACCGAAACTGGTAAACAGGAATGTTTTCTTCATTTATGACTATATTTAAAAGGGATGGCTCCCAGGTCTTTGAGAAAGGCACATATGGGTTACGAAACTGGCTAGAGACTAGAAGAAAATGTACATCTCAAAGGGGCAGAAAAAGAATTTACAACTGCAAGTTCTCTAAAGTAAATGCTCTAAGAAAGGGAGGCTTATAGTCAGGGGAAGAAAAAAAAATTGTCTAAAATTTAGTCGACCTGAGACCTGAGAGTAATGTAAAGGAGATCTTGGTCGCTAATAAATTTCTCTATTAGTTTTCTATATTTCAGTATATAAAGGAAAAGATATGAATATTGGGCTATAAAAAATAGCTATTATAATTGTGGTTCAACAAAAGCACATGAAGTAGGGTGGGCTTGGAATGTTTGAATCCATGTTCTCTAGGTTTCCTGGGCCACAAGTCATCTAGGAGAGTGGACTTTAGCAAATCCATGTCTCACATTCAGACAGACCTTGAATTGTGTCTAATAGAGAAGAAAATTCTCCCCTGGAGAATAAAAATTACTATCATAGAAAGACTCCATTGTTATAAATTTAACATATGTAAAATATTATTGAATTTCTTCTTATTTACTCTCCTGTTATTATGGTTATCATTGGTGGTGTTACTCATGCTAAACTTCTAGGTGATTTCAAAAATTCACTCATGCTATTGGTCTTCTTAAACTGATTTTATTGTAGGTGTTATGTTTCTCAATCAAAAGTTTTCTACTGACTGTATACTACAAGTTAAATATCTAACCTGGGAGAGACTACCGTATTCTAGTTTATGTTGATTTCTCTATTTCTTGATCTCTTGTGTTAATGATATTTCATTTTAAAATCTACAAAACATTACAATTTACCAAAATGGTTCATTAACATATTGCTTTGTTTTCACAAATTAACCAAATTATCTTGTGTTTATAACTACAGTGAGTCCTAAAGTGTTCTCAAATGATGACCTGCATTAGAATCACAAAAGAGCTTTCCTAAAAGTTCACTTCCTTGACTCACTATATCAGAGTCTTTTTCAGACTCTCTTAGAATAGAACTCAGGAATTTTTAGAGCCCCGTGGACTGATGTTTGAGGAAAGAAAGAAAGGAAGAACGAAAGAACGAAAGAAAGAAAGAAAGGGAAATAAGGAAAGAAAATATGTGAAATACAGATATAAAATAAGAAAGTGAAAAAGAAAAAAATAGATGGAATGAGAAATGTGCATAGTATAGTATTACAGAAGTAAATGTACAAAATGATATAGAAGTGTGTGTTAATATATATGTATATACAGTAATAGAGCATCATATAGTATTACAAATATTTTTGTTATGTTTCTTAAAAGTTTAATTTATTTCAGGATTCAGACCAAGTATACTTTGCAAATCTATTATGACCCGGGTAATATGCTAGATGCCAGGAATACAAAAAGTAATATGATAGAGAAAAATAATTTGATAAACATGGTTCATAAAATAGTACGGTTATAGTATTTATATCCTTAGGGATCATTTATCATAACATGTAAGCCAAGGCTACATTTGGTACTCATGTAATACAATCAGAAGAAAGGAAGTCAGGCTATGATAGAAATCCTATAAATTCTTTCTATTCAAGTGTTCTTGGCTAGTTTTTCTCAAACTACTACTGGTGATATATGAAATACTCTTATATCAAAAATGATGAAAAATTTTATTTTGTTTTAAATACTTAAATGTATTCATTAGAAACATATATCACATAAAATCTATGATTTTATGGGTATTATTTCTTAGAAGGAGGCTTTTGTGGGAAGCATTTTAGTATTCTAGCTTGTTCTCATCACCTGAATTATAGACCTGCTGCTTAGGTTGTGACTATGTCAGCTTCAAAATTGCAACCGCTTAATCTACCCCAACAAGTATTCAGTCATCTGAAACAAGAGGGGATCATTCATTATGTCTCTTAATTTCTATGCTTACATTTGTGATCTTTAGGATTATATACTAAAATAAGATTTCTTGTGATATACAGATACAGCAAAAACTACGATGAACAAAAATTTGGTAAACAATGCATTTGGCATCCAACAGATGTCTACTCTAAGTAATGTGGTCAACAATAGAGACTATAAAATATTGTAGTAATTTAAAATCTTTTGCATTATTGAACTAGTGTTTTATTGGACAAAAGACTCAAAGAAGCAAGAATTAACATTATTCTGTAGCACTGAATGAGAATGAAAAGTTTAGACAAGTTTAACAGAAAGAAATATTTGAATTATTGTTGAGGTGTTATTTAAAAAGCAAGCGGTGGATATGCATTTACTTCTTTATCGCAAAAACCCTAAGGGAACAAAAATAGAATTTAAAAATGATATTTAAGCAATTTTTAAAAATTATTAATGAAATAATATGCCAACCATAGTGAAAGTCTGGCACTCGGATTCTGCTAGGTAAAAGTAACTTAGAGGAGAATGAATTGTAGATGAGTGAGAAGGGAGGCAACAGAGCAACCCTGAGAGTTAATGCAGGATTTTAGGTCAGTGTGTTCCTTGGAATGTTATATAGGAACTCAGGAAGAAATAGAGAGAAAAGTAAACCTCATTCAAAAGTTCAGAGAGAGGCTTAAATAATTAGTTGACTATATTAAATTAAATTAAACCAATTTATTAAGTAAAATGATAGTATTAAGCAATGGTATGGGGCTTATTTATAAGAAATTTACAGTGAAAAACAGTGGTGTACCAAGTAATTTCTCTTTACTTATAAATATTTATATGCTTTTGTAAATGAATATCTTGAAAACAAATATTTTAAATTAATTTTGTAAAACTGAACAAGTAATTGTTTTACTTGTACCAATAATTAAAACTGTTTCTTTTTATATCTATAGGACATAATTCTGTAAAAGCAATATATAATTATAAGTAATTATTTTATTTTACATCAATAATTCTTTGAGTGCTGAAGCATGAGATATGAATTCCCTTCTACTAGTTTGCATACTTATAAATATGTCAGTGAGTTACAAAATTAACTGGCAATTTTAAGTGTACCCTTTTAGAAAATACTCAGTTTTATGTTTAACTTTACGCTTACTTATAGCTGTTTACTTTCACATTGTATGTATTTAACAGCTTTAAAATTATTGATAATTTTTAAAATTCTTAAGAGAAAATAAAATTAGTTTTTATTGTATTTAATTATCAATTGATAGTTACTGTGATGAATTTTTAAAAATCTACCACCTAGTGGATAATTACCATTAGCTTTTTTTTGTGTATATATATATATATATATATATATTTTGAAGTATATAATCAGTTTACAATGTTGTGTCAATATCCGTGTACAGCATAATTCTTCAGTCATACATGAACATACATATGTTCATTTTCATATTCTTTTTTGCCGTAAGTTACTACAGGATATTGAATATTGTTTTCTTGCTATACAGTATGAACTAGTTTTTTTTTATGTTTTTTATATATATATATATATGTTAGTATCTGCAAATCTCAGACGTCCAGTTTACTCCTTCCCATCCTCTTCCCCACCATCAGCTTTGACACACGTCTTCCAATACCTAATTTGTATGTATTTCAAATACCCCTATTAGAGAACTGTTTGTAGAATATGATCCAATGATACACAATAGGACATTGTCTATTTATAGATTATGATCTAAGATGCATATACACATACAATTTTTAAGTAAAATATATAGTTTGTAAACTTCTTTACTATTTTACAACTTAATATGTTATTTCATTATTATTAGATAGCCATTAATAAGTAATGCGTTTAAATGCAAAAAACCTTTAGAAAAAATTTTATCATTGCCATCATTAAAATAGAAATACAAATTTTAAAATACTTTCATAAAAGTGTGTTTGCATGCATGTATTATAGATGTATGTAATATATGTACGCATACAAGCTCAAATCATGGTTCTGGATATATATTTGGATAACCCAAATTGATCTGGTGATGTGTTTAACTATCTTTTAATCCTCTGCTCTTTAGACTTGCCTTTGAATCACTGTATGTGAAGCTCAAACACAAGTTTGCATGTGTAACAGTTGGCATCCCATTTATACTGAATACGTATGGTTTGCAGTTCTTGAGAGCTAATGTAGTAACTGAAAGAAAAAACCTCATGACCTCAGAATTAAAGTGAGCATATAACAAAAGGTTTTAGAAAATAAGTTTGCCATGTTTGAAGACATTGTCAGTTATATTAAGGGTAAATATCAACACTTGATAAGAAAAAAGTCAACTTTGTGCACCTGATGACATAGTTTGTGGTACAGGTAAGCTTTGAAAGAGGAAATTAAAATTCTCTGCCAGATTGTATTATTTTCACTCGAGAATGGTTTATAAAAGAAAGCATAGTTAAAATGAAATTTTAAAAAGACAATACCAAGTGCTGACATAGATGCTGAGCTATTGGAGCTTTCATTCACTGTTTGTAGGGATGCAAAATGGTTGGCCACTTTGGAAAACAGTTTGGCAATTTTTTATAAAGTCAAATTGATGTCTACTGTTTGATTAAAAATTGAAGTTTTTTCCCTCATACAAAAACCTCTATACGAATGTCTATAGTAATGTGCTTATAATAGCTAAAATTAAAAATAAAAGTTTAACGTGTGATCGGATAATAAACTATGGTATGTCTATATAATGGAATACTGTTTAACAACAAAAAGGAATAGATTGTTTATACATGTGATAGGAATGATGAATCTACAGGGTAATTTAGTGAAAGTGGCCAGATTCAAAAGGCTACATACTGAATGATTCCATTTATATAAATACAGTGGTCGTCTGTGGTTGGGAGGTCGAGAGGGATTGATTATAGAGTAGTAGCACAAGTGAATTTCTTGGGGTAGTGGAACTATTCTTTGTCTCGACTGTGATGAAAGAAACATGCTGCTATGTGCTTGTCAAAACTCATTAGAACTTACAACAAACAGTGAATTTTGAAGGGTGTAAATTAGATAGATATATATGTACATAGACAAAAGGAATCATGATTTTAAGATAATGATCAAGCATACTTTTCTTTCTTACAATATTTAAAATGAAAATTGTATTGTTCTTAAGAATATAAATTGGTAAATGAGTGTTAATGTTATAACACACTGGAATGAGTTTAGGGTTACCAGAAAGTGGAATTTCCATTAAGATATTATAGATGTGTAACTTTGAGAAAGTTAACTGCCTTGACTTAAGTATGCATAAGTATGCAACTTAAAGTTAACAATGCCTACCATCAGTTTTTTGAAAATATTCAAATAATTTTTATGCCTGGCAAATAGCAGAAAAGTTTTACTTATTTTGTAATTATTTTAATAATTGTATTACTCTTGTTAGTAGTAATAATAAGCTTGTAATTATTATTTTAAATTGGATGCCAAATGAATATACTAATGTGAGCCACAAATGAAACTTCATTTGCTGTAAAGAATGAAAATATATCCCAAATGAAAATTTGCAGTTACCTCTACTTTATAGTGCAAGCTCTAAAAATCTTCTTAATGTAAGAGGAAAATAACCTAATATAATTTATTGATATAATACACATGTGACATCTAGTACCTGAGATATTCAAATGCCCATGTAGACTTGGGCGGATTATGTTTTTAATGCAAGGATTTGTGTCAACTAATCTGAAATCTTAAATTCTTCTATAGTAAAAAAATTGTTTTCTTATTGAGTCTTTTGGTTGTTACTACTTTGTATCTACTGTGATTTTATCACTTTCTTCTAAAATACTTTTTTGCTAAATATTATCAAAAGAACAGAAAAAATAGCTTTTGCTAAAAAATCTGAAATGATGGAAAATGTATATCCATCATTTATCATTTGTTTATAAAAATTAACTCCCTGAAAGAAATTTATTCTTTGTTAGTGGAGATGATAACATTTTTGTTGTTTAAAAATTCACTCTATTCCTAACTTTTCCTTTAAAATTATTAGCACATACTCTTTCGTTGGTCCTGATGTCCTTTTGATGCTCTATCATTTAGGATATATGCTTTTTAAAATTCAAAATAACAGTGGAATTTTCAAGATACTGATTTAGTTTCTATTACCTAAAATGATTCTGGAGGTTGAAATCCAAGGATGTTAATGGAAACTCAATGGACATTCAGGAACCCAGAATCTTCCTGTTGTTTTTTTTTTCCAACCATTTTGTGCCTTCCTTTGTGAGTTGTTTCCATTTTCTACATCACATTACTATTTCAAGGAGAAAGAAGGATTATATGTGAAAGGCAAAATACATATCTCCCAGCTTTGACAATCTCTTTTAAACAGCTTTTTAAAGGCTTCACTCAGTTAGTCTTCCTTTCATTTCTTTAGTCATCCTACCTGCAAAGGAAGATGTAAAATATTTATTAACTGTGCTAAAAATAATGTCTCATTAGTCACATTTATCCCTCCCAAAGGGGGACAACCACAAGGTTATATCCAGTTATTCTGTGAAGCCCCGTATCTTTTATATCTGGTGCTGGACAGACCTTGGTATCAGATATAGATGTGGTTCCTCATATTTGTAACCCAGAAACTAAAGCTCCATTTACCTGCTCATAACATACTCATTCTATAATGGGGGATGAGAGTAACCTCAAAAAACTCTTGAGTTAGTGAAGTGGAAAATGAAAAGAGCATAGCATTCACTCATTCAGAGCAATAACCAACCTTCCTTTTACAGAAATGGAGAGGACTGGTGCCCACTTGGTTTCTATTTAGCAAGTATGCATGGTACATAAGGGGTACTTAAAGACAATTGAATCTGCCACAAAATTCGTGCTCAATTAATACATGTTTGAAGAATAAATAAAGTATCTAAGTAGAAAGATATATTGGGTATGTTTGTTTTTGGTGGGAGGAGAAAAAATTAGGTTTAGATTGTAAACTGTAAGAATCAGGCTTTTAAGAATAAATAGTAGGCTTGTGGTAATTAAATATTTATTATTAAGTGATAATTTATAGCACTTTTAGAAATTGGATAATTAGATTTAGACTGTCAGCTAAAAAACATCTCTCTGATGATGTAGATAAAATCTTTTATGAAATACGTTGAGACAAAAGAATAAATTCAAAAGATATAAAAATCATTTGTGTTATATTTTAAGTATATATATGTGTTTTATCAGTTATTAATAGCAATACTCATTTGATTCAGTGAGTTTGAATGTGCTCTATACATTTTTACATTCAAAGCATTAAACAACTCTTTGGTGTAGAAATACTCAATAATTTGCTAGTTATTAATGATTAGCACATTATGAATTTCATCCACCATATTTCTCTCTTATATAATTACTGTATAGCATGAACTCGAGCCTACTTTATGTGCTCTAATAAATATTACCTTTTGGTAGTCTTTCTGCAATGTTCTTAATGTCTTTGAGTCTCCTTTATATATTTTTGTCTTTGGGTTTTTTAGCAAGAAGGGAAGGGAAATGAAGATAAATAGACATTGTCTGCCCTTTTACAAGGTGACAAACATTGTCTATTAAATAATCTATGGTGGCCTGCAAGTGGAAAATTAGATGATGCATTAGATATGGTGTGCAAAGTTTCTGGTTTTGTTAATCTTCTGGATCTCATTCAAACCTCTACTTCTTTCTTCCTGGCAGTTACCTCTGGATGCTGCCTTATTTTACCCATCTACTTCTCTCTCCCTTTCGATTATTATCAGGAAAAAATAGATTTCACCTATATGTGTGTGTGGTCAGAGATATGTATGTATATGTATGTATGTATATCTGTGAGGAAGAAAGAGAGAAAGAGAGAGGGAGACAGACCTTCCAATCACAGCATAATTATATATTTTCTAAAGTATATGTTTTCTAAAACTTCAGCCTTGAAAATGTTTGCTAAAACTTCTTAACGCAATATAAACAAGCAATAAACAAAAATGCCAAATGGTCAATGAGATAATATTTATTTTAGATTAAACAACTATAATATTTATCAATTATATTGCCTTTTATACTACTCTGGGTAATCTGATTCCATAGCTTCCCCCAATGCAGTTAATATAGGAAGGATTATAAATTATTTTTAAGAAAAACACATTTGCAACTTGTTGAGTATTTTAAAATATTCAACAGAAAGTCTTATGTGTTAATTATAATGAATAAACCCCACAGCAGTCAGGATGAACATATCTTGTAAAGATAAGTTCTCAAAGCAAGAATCACTCCAATTTCATTCTTTTAAAGAATTTCCAGTTACAGAAGTGGATCAAACTTAAGCAGCCCAATGGAAAACCAAGACAAAATAGTCTTTTTCAACCCAATAATCTAACCTATATAACAAGGACAAATATAACAAATAAGAAATGATTTTAATATTCTCTAATTTTGAATTATTAGAAAATATATTAGTCTGTTATTATTTAGAATTTTAGCATTTTCAGCATTAGAAGCATTTTTAAAATAGCTTGAAAGCTGAATATTTTACATAGTCAGGACCCTGAGATGATCATCAGTATCTCTATTTTACAAATGAGGAAGGTGAAAAAAGAACAATAAGTGCTTTGAAATAGTTTGCTTACAAATGTCTACTTTACAAAGACAGGGCTTTGTAGGATGATATTATCCATCAATTTAGAGACCCACCATGTTCTAAGTTTGAACAAATCTTGAACACTAGACCCTGAGGATATTGAGTACTGGGACTCAGTTCAGAAAACACTTAAGTGTTTGTGGTTTTGTAGGCATTTGCTAAACTGAAATGACAAGAGTTAGTTTTTCACTGATGAACACCCAGTGAGTCTGCAGACTCTTTAAAAGACTCTCCTTATTCCTTGAATTGTGTTTTCTCATTTAAAGATGAAGTCACCACTAGCCCATCATTCCTTACTATCCTGTTTTTCAGGACTCATATCAATTTCTTTAGATATTGCTTTTAACATATAGTTATAAGAAATAACACTGCGCTGGTCTACTCCGCAAATGCTTCAGTTTCTCAACATTTATTGTCAATTTTTTCAGTGAAAATAAAGTAATATACATTAAGTGTTGGAGAGTTTTACAGCTGGAAATCACCTCAAATATCAACGGAATAGAGAAGTATGGTTGTCTATGATTGGGACATCGTAGTATTTCACTTAACTGAGAGTTATTAATTTGGAAACTTCATATATTCATAGGAGACACAAAAACCAGAATGTCTTTCTGGGCTTGTCAGGGCAGCTGGAAATCCTGGCAGTCAGTCAAAGCAGATGGTGTAGACCAGGCTTTGGCAGAGTCAGATCTCAAGACAGTTGGATTTAAGAATGTAGAGATGGACAGAACAAGGTTAAGCACAGGCTAGCCAGCTGAATGTATCAAAATGAACACAGACAAGAGGGGCACTAAGGGTAGTTCTGTGTGAGCTATTATTATTGCCTCATTCAATCTCATAATAATTATGAGTCAAGGCAAGAAAAACTTATTATCTCTCCACCCTTTGAAGCAGATCTTAAAGAGACTTTGGTGTATTAGAGTGAAGTTGAATTCAATTCCTGAGAGAAGCAGTAGATTTAGTTGTATAAGCATTTATCCCTACTTTTCCACTCAGTTGGCATATGTCCCCTGAAGTGGATATAAGATTTAAACTGTAATGTGTACCTTTATGTCCTCTGACAGGGACAAAATACTAACTAAAGAGTAAAATAATTGAATAAATTAGGAATGAGTCAGGGAAGGCACCATCCAAGTAGGCTGATTTAGTGTTTGCACATGAAGCATAAGTGGCAACTCAACAGCATAATTATTTGGTCTTTTGGTAAACAGTAGATTATGAATTGCAAATGATGGAGGGGTCTATTGGCTAATTGTGACAAGAGAAATGTTTGATGCTATATTTCCTATAATCTCCATATAGGTGATTGGTTGATTTTATTAATTATTCAAACCAAACTTTGAAAAGGGAAAGCTAATACTTTATGTTATCTTAGGTTTTTCCTTCTCTTTTTCTGGTATAGAAGCTATAATTTCCTGCTGTAAACAGAATCATGTGCAGTTAGATTTTTTAGCATCACATTCTAAACCACTTCATTATTTAATACTGGACAAAAATGGCATTATACAAACTATAAATAACAACTAAATTAAAACTTATAATATACTCTACAAAATAAACAGATAACAAAGAGTAACTAGAAAAGCTGTGCTCTTTTTCCAGAAAAAAATTGTTAAAACCATAATTTTAGATGAATTCCAGTGTAATTCTTTCAAAATACCATTGTTTGGGTTACAGAGTATCTTCAGATCAACTTTCTTAATTAGAGCTTAAAGACAAATAGACTTTATTTTTGTATGATCATGTATGAAGAAAAATAACTAACTAGTAAAGCAATAAATGTATTGATAAATATACAAAGACTATATTTTATTTGTTATTATTAATGAAGAATACTCCAATAACTTTTGAACAGTTTCTAAAGTGCCATTGGATTTCCCTTCATCAAAAAAGTAAAATAATAGCCTTCTTTGCATTCTTTGAAAGCACTCTCTCCAAATGACAAAGTATAATTGATCAAAAACTCAATAGTTTTTTTGTTTTGTTCTATGTAAGAAAGTATTTGATTACGTGGCCAATTTGTTCAATTTTGTGTGAAGCAGATGAACAATGTAGATAATACATCCTAATTTGGAGGAAGAGTAACTGATGCTGTACCTACATTCAGACACTGCTTATCTTTACATATGCACTGCACAAATAACTCATTTTAAAGAAAATTAAAACAATTACTCAACCATCATATTTAGACTTTCAAATTTGTTTGAAATATATTAATAAAATAATTTAAGAAAACATTTAATGTACTTTACATTCCTCCACTTTTATGGATATTGTTGACTTAGTATTTTTTGCTTTTAGAAGAAACTTCATATTAAAATAAATATATTTGGGAGATATTAGAAAACATGAAGTATATGCCCTATAGCTTTATCTCATGACTGGGTTTCCTCTTCTTTTCCAAGAATGATTCCAACTTTTACCTGAAGCATCATAATCTGTCATTATGGAAATAGTAACAAATGCCAGCATCCCACTGCTTGTGTTCAATTTACAAACAGTATGTGAAAATTTGTCAAATTCATATGTTTTCAGCATGCTACTTTGTCACCGTCTTACAGGTTAAAACGCTACCACATCTACTGCTGCAGTTTTCCCAGCAGAAAACAGGTGTGTATTGATTACATCGTCAGCAGGGAAACACAATTTTGTCTCTTCCTTATCATGTCATTATAATGTAAAATAGCAGGTAAAATATGGCAACAAGCTGGTATGTAGTGAACTGAAGGTACATTTTCCAGGTGTTTGGGAAATTGTCAATGTGAATAGGTACAAAGGTTTGATTTTCCTCATTTAACAACACTATGCTATTGCCTTTATTAGGAGAGTCCACTTTCTTTATTTTTTTTACAAATATATGTAGAAATTATACTGGAAGCCAGTATAACATGTAAGCAATGGTTGAGGGAGGGGCATGTGATTACAGCTAATCCTTCACCCCATATTTTTATTTTTTATTATAAACGTTATTTCTGCACTAAACATATTTCATTTGTAATTTTTAAAAAGTAGATTGATGGAAATATAGGGTTTTTAAACATGGACACTTACGATGTACTCCAAGGGTAATGGGAATATGTTTAGGTTGAATAACCTAGACATTTAAATTTTATTTTCTATTATTTTTCTTTCCTTATAGTATGCAATTTATTTTAAGTGTTGTCAACTAATACATACTTTACTAATGTGAAAATATTATTTTGGAGTATGATTTATTGATTATGACTGCCATTATACATATAATGACTACTATAATCAATTGCCAAGAGAAAATTTATTTTCTGGCAAAAGGTTAATTGTAAAATAATAAATTAGAAATTTACTACATTTAAAATGCATTAGATATTAGAACAAAAATATTTTGTATATAGCAAAATAAATTTTAAAACCTTAATGAACATTTATGTATCAATAAAATGGAAAAGGAATAATTATACAAAATATAAATGTGAAGAGTAAAAGAAAGATGGGTTTTCTGACCCATAAATTAGTGCACTGAAGTTCTGTTGTGGTTTTTGTATTTTTCTTTTTTTTTTTCTTGGAAGACCAAATACACTTTTAGATACCTACGCACGATATCTTCACGTCTCAGGTGTATGGTCAAAATTTACTAAAATAGCCATATAGCTTAAAAAACACAAAATCTTAGAGATGGATTCTTACTTGCTCAACTTGTATTTCTTGTGTACATACTGAGTGGTAGGCTCTGGGTTTACTCTGTGAATATAAACACTAAAGAAAAACAAACTCTTTTTCTCTTTACAAATCATGAATAATCTAGATACAAACACAGACACAAATAATCCCAAAACTGAGTATAAAATGTTTCAATGGGGGGAAGCAAAATATTGTGTGGAAGCACATAAGGAGGACTCTTTCGGAAGCTATCCCAGGCTTTTGTCTTGTCCACTCCCATAACCTGGTCCTGCCCTGCTTTTTCCCAAATTCTTCCAACCAGCTTCTATTTTACATATTAATAATTTTTCAGCTTTTACATTAAAACATATTTAAGCCTTATGTCTACTATGTAGCCTTAATCAAGTGTACTATTTTACAAATTTTAATAACAGACATAGGCTACAGCAATAGTAATAGTGGTAGTAGCAACCAAGATAGCAGCAGTATGTGTCATGCATTGGAGCACTGTGTGCAGGTACTTCCTGACTGCATACAGGTGTCATCTCTTTTGATTATTGCACAAACATATGTAATAACATAGAAATGGAAACTGAAGTGCAAAGATGTTACACATCATGCTGTAGTAGAAAAATCAAATATCCACATTAGTATTTTCCAAAATATTAATATTTTCTCCAAGACCTAAGGTGTTAATAATTGTTATTTACTTGTGTATAATATTAAAGTAGTGTGATATGATAAGAAATATATATTTTGGCCTTTGTCCCAATAACCAGCACAGAGCTCCTTAAACCCTTGGGGTTGAGAAGAGCATCTTTTCTTATTCATAACAAGTCCTTTTAAACCACATCTAAATTTACACTAATGAGATGACTCTTGATGGTCCCCTAGATAGTGTCAGGATGGGAACTGATTAGCAGAGGAGCCAACAATGTGATTAGATGATCAGAAGTTTCACCCCCACCTCCAGACTACCATGGAGGAGAGAAGGGCTAGAGATTAGGTACAGTCACTAATGGCAAATTATCTACTCAATTATGCCCACATAGTGGAACCTCCATTAAAAATTCCTAAATGAAGTCCTCCAGAGAGCTTATGGATTGGTAAACAAAATGAGGTGCACCATTGCTCATATCTTGCCCTATGAATCTCTTTCATTTGGCTGTTCCTGAGTTGTATTCTTTATAATAACCTTGTGATAGTAAATAAAGTGTCTTCCTGAGTTCTGTGAACCATTCTCGTGAATTATAGAACCGAAGGGATTCCATTGATGGGAACCACTGATTTATAGCCAGTTGGTCAGAAGTATGGGAAGCCTGGATTTGCAACTGGTATCTAAAGTGAGGACAGTCTTGTAAGAATGAGCCTTTCACCTGTGGGGTCTGCACTATCTCTAGTATAGTTAGTATCAGAATTGAAAGTAATTTTCGGACATCCAGTATATGGATAGATGTAGCAAAAATTACTCAGCTAATTATAAGATGAATAGTTCGCTTATTTACATTTTTTTGCAGTTATGAATTAATCTACTACAAATGTTTATGTATAGGTTTTTGTGTGACCATATATTATTATTTATATTGACCAAATACCAAGAAGGAGAATTACTGGATTGGATTTCCTGCCCCAGTCCTAGAATCAGTCATTTCCCAAGGAACCCTGGATCCATTTATGGTGAAAAAAATAGAAACCAAGATCTGAATGCATGGTTTGTTGATTGCTACTGAGGTGTTCATTCTAAGTTGTTTCAATTGACAGAGAAAGAAGATACATCTGTGTACACTATACCAAGCAGGTACATATATCTATAAATATGTTTATATGTAACCAACTATGTCTGTATTAAGCTAAACATGAGTTCATACTAACATCTCCAATGGGGTAATGGTAGCCTTCTTTCCTTGTGTATCTGTAATTTCCCAGTCCAACAGTGAGGAACCTGGCTCCCATCGTACGGTATTTATTTACTTAATTGTTCAAGCTAGTATACACATAGGGTGGTTTCAGAATTGTTTACTTGTATTCCTATGGGAAACAACTTTATCAACTAAAACACAGTGCTCTTGTAAAGTTCTTTTGCCTTGTTTTAATTATTCCACATACTTCCAAAACTTCATAGGTTGATACTTTTCCGCTAACCTTATCAGTGAGGTTATTCCATACATTTATAATACAATTAGAATATCTGTCACAGTCTGATTCTCTCCTGTGATCCTCTGACTATCTGATTTATTTTAAAATTTGCACACTTTAAGGTCATTGTGCTGTAAAGTTCTATGTGTTTGACAACTGTGTCATGTATCTACTATTTCAGTATCATAAAGAAAATCTTGTTTTTCCTAAAATATTCCCTGTGCATCAACTATTCAAGTCTTCCTATTGTCCCTGGATCCAAGTCAAACACTGATCCATACAGAGTCTCTATAAGTTTGCCTTTTCCAGAGAAATGGAATACCGCCCTTTAAGTCTGCCTTTTTTACTTTGCAATAAGCATTCACACATGCCTTTGGATGGTTTTATAGAATATTAATATTTGTTTCTGATTAGTGTTCTCTTTATGGATGTATCTTGGTTTGTTTATTCGTTCATCTGTGGAAAGGCATTTTGATTGTCTCCAGGATTGAGCACTTGTGAATAAAGCTTTTATAGATATCCATGTATGGATTCTGTGCTGACATAAGTGTTCAAATTAATTGGGTAAATAGCTTCCTGAGATTTTGACTCTCAGTGCATTGAATCTATAAATGAAGTTAGGAAGAGCTAACATCTTAAATATATTGAATCTTCTAATCCATGATCATGAAATATTTCTCCATTTATTTAGATCACCTTTTACTGTCTTCATCAGGGTTTTGTAATTATCTACATAGAGATCCAGTACATATTTTGTTCGATTTATATCTAAATTTTATTTTGGGATGAGGGGGTACAATCATAAATGGTACAGTTTTTAATTTCAAATTCCAATTATTCATAGCTGGTATATAGGGAAGCAACTGATTTTTATATATTGACATGTATCCTGCCACTTTGCTATATCTGTCTATTAGTTAAAGCATTTGTCATGTAGATTCCTTGGTATTCTATATAATTATGCTTATGTCTTTCAATGAATTGGTCTATTTCACCTATGATATCAAATTTGTGGACAGAGATTTGTCTGTTAACTTCATTATTATCCTCTGTGTGAACAGTAGTGATAAACCCTGTTTCTTATATAATGTTGGTAATTTTTGTTTTCTCCACTTTATTTGGTTAGCCCATCTAAAGATTTATTAATTTTATCAATCTTTTAAAAAAAAACCAGTTTTTTATTTCATTGATTTTCCCCCCTTTTGTTGGCCTGTTTAAAATTTCATTTAAATTTCTGCTCTAATTTTTATTACTTCTTTTCTTTTGCTTGCATTAGCCTTAAATCTATCTTCCTCTAGTTTACAAAGGTGAAAGTTTGGGTTACAGATTTTAGATCTTCTTTCTAACATATGCATTTAATGGTATAAATTTCCCTCTAATTGTGGCTTTCACTGTACCCCACAAGTTTCCAAAAGGTGTATTTCATTTTTGTTAAGTTCAAAATATTTCTTAAATTCTCTTGAGACACTTAATATGATCCAAGTTATTTAGTAGTGTCTTGCTTAATTTTTTAATATTTGAGAGGCTTTCAGATATACTTGTGTTATTCATTTCTAGTTTAATTTCTTTGTGGTCTGAGAATACATTTAATATGCTTTGTACTCTTTTAAATTTTTAAGTTGTATTTTATGAATCAGAATGTGACTATCTTGTTGAATGTTCCACGTAAGCTTGAGAAGAATGTGTGTTCTTATACTGTTGGATAGAGTATTCTATAACTGTCAGGTAGGTCAACTTGATTGCTAGTGCTGGTCAACGTTATTTATACCTTTGCTGATTTTCTGCCTGCTTGATCTATTATTTACAGAAGGATGTGGATTACTAACCATAAAAGCATATTTGTCTATTCTTCTTTCAGATCTATCAGTTTTCTCCTCATATTTGATACTCTGTAGTAGGTGTGGCTACATCATGGGTTGTTAAATCATCATGGAGAACTTACCCCTTTATCTTTATATAATGTCCCTCCTTATCCCAGATAGTCCTTGTTTGGAAGTCTGCTTTGTTTTAAATTAAAACAGCTACTCCAGCATCTTGCTGTTTGTATGGATTATTATGGTATATCTTTTCCCATCCTTTTGCTTTTAATCTACTTGAAACTTTATATAAATCTTTATATTTACAATAAATTCATTACAGGCAACATATATAATGTTTTAATCCATTCTAGCAATCTATTTTTTAGTTGGTGTATTTAGATCATTCATTTTAATAATTATCTGTAGAGTTTCATTAATACCTCTCAGGTTTACAATTGACTGTTTTGGTTGCATTTGTTCTTTGTTTCCTTTTTTCACCCTGCATTTCATCCTGGTTCTCACTGAGCATCTAATAATATTCCTTTATATCCCCTTTAAGCCTCTCAATTTAAGCCTTTTTAAAATTGTTTTAGTGGTTGTCCTGAAGTTTCCTATATACACTTCCTTCTACCATCAAACAACACTATATAATATCACATGTAGTACAACTACCTATGAGAGTGTATTTCCAACTTTTTGTCACATCAGTTGCATCTTTGCTGTACAATTTACTTATCCATATGCTATAATGATCCAATACTTTCTTACTATTATTTCTTTAAATAAACTGTGAACACTTAGGTCAATTAAAAATAAGAAAAAAAGATTTAATTTTACTTACATATATTTTTTTTCTTACAATTCATTTCCTCTCTTTATGTAGAACCAAGTTTATGGCTTATATCATTTCCCCTTTGCCTGAACTTCTTTTACCATTTCTAGCAGTACAGATGTGCTATTGATAAAACCCCTCAGTTTTTATTTCTTTGTGAAAGTCTTTATTTGTCCTTAATTTTTGAAGTATAATTTTTCTGGATATGGAATTGCTAGGTTGGCAGTCTTCTTTCACCTCTTGAAATAGTTCACTCTAACCTACTCCTGATCATCTGGATTTTGATGTTTTTTCATTGTAATTATTATTCTTATTCATCTATGGGTAATGTGTATTGTTTTCTCCCTGCAGACCTCAAGATTTTTCTTATCTTGGTGTTCTGTAATTTGAATGTGGTATTCCTACATGTATTTCGGGGCTGAGTTTGATGTTGGTTGCAGCCATATTTTAATCTTTGTTTACAGTATGTGCCAGAAGTTTCAGATTTGTCTGGTATTCTTGTTTTTATTTTTCCTCTTGACTTTGATCTATCCTAGGTACTTCCTAGAGAGAGAGTCTGTGCCTATAGCTTTTTTTCAGCTGCAATCTACTGTTACATTGGAGCACTGTTGGCACGCTTATAAAAAGTATAGGAAGGGTATTATAATCTCAAGATAACATCTTAGTTTTTAATAGATCTGTGTCTCTGGGTTATGTTCTTTACAAATATATCTCTAGTATTATAGTTATTTCCCTTGTTCTTTTGTCTTTTCTCTGCTTGCAGCATTCCCAATCCATTCCTTGAAGCCCTGAGTCCTGTTGATTTTGTTTACTCTCTTTCCCTTAGGTGAGGCAGAAATGCTAGAGGAGACTAAAGTGGGAGGAATGATCTTCACCCAGCAAGGATAAGTCTCAAGCAAAGTGTTCTTCCTTGAAGAATAGGATTTCTGTTTATTTACTGAGTCTTTTTGTGTGGAAAAGTCTCTGGGAATATATCTGGGAAATAAGGATTACTCTTTCCTTTACCCTGTTAGAACCATGAAGGTATCTTACTTACATTCTCAATTTGAGAACCTGATGGGGTTCCTTGAGGTAAAGCCCAAAAAAGTATGTGGCTTCCTTAAGAATTTAAACCTTAGGAACTTCTCATTTTTACACTTCCACACTCAGTGTCCAGCCATTCATCAAAGTTACCACTTAATTGTTATTAATTTATGGCTTCAAAGGCTTCTGCTACTGGGAAACAGACTCTACCCTTAGCTGCAGCTCTGAGGATGCACTTGTCTCTACAGATTTCAGATTGGAGCTTTCCTGAAATACTAATTGTCTAAGGCACCTAAGAAAATTCATTTATTTTCAGTTAGTCCAGATTTTTCTTATTATAAGAATGGGAGTGACGACCTCCAAGATATTTACGTGTAGAAACTGAAACTAGAAATCCTACTTCATTGCCCCCACCCCTCCTCCACCATTGGGTTCATCTTATTTTGAGTTGTGAGGGATTTTTGACATTGTGCATAAACTTTCTTTATTAGATATATTATTGGCAAATATTTTATTAGACTGTTTATTATTATTATTCTCTTAGTGCATTTTGCAGAGCTTTTAAAAAAATTAATAGAACTCAAATGCTTATGTTTTGTTTTCTTTTGTTGGTGTCATAGCCAAGAATAAGCCTTGTCAAATTCCTGAACAGAAATATTTTCTTCTATGATTTCTTCTAAAGGCCTTATCATTTTACTCTTTATTCAAATCTCTGATCCATGTCAAGTTTATTTTTCACATGGTGTAAATTATGGAACAAAGTTCACTTTTGCATATTATTACCTTTTCTGGTGTACTTCGTCCCTTTCTGTAGCTTCAAGTTTCCTTCTGTCATCATTTCCTCTCTTACTGAAGAAATTTATTTAACAAATCCCTTAGTATGGTTTTGTTGGGGAGGAATTCTTTCAGCTTTTATATATCTATAGAAGTCTTTATTTTGCCTGTTTTTGATAGATATTTTCATCTGACATGGAATTCTGAATAGTGTTTTTTTCCCCCTTTACTACACCAAATGAACAGTGCGCTGAAAACAGTGAAAGACATTGTTCAATTGTTTTCACTAGACTAGTTACTGTAAATCTTACGTATTTGTTCCTTTGTATGTAATGTCTTTATTTCTCTTCCTGCTTTTGAGATTTTTCCTTTATCAGCAGTTTTAAGCAATTGGATTATAATGTCTTTTGATGTTATCTTCAAGAGTCATGTACTTGGAAATCACTGAAAATCTTGGATCTGTGGGTACCTTCATATTTGGAAAACTTTCAGTCAATATTTCTTCACATATTTTTCTGACCTCCCAAATTTGAGAAGTTCAGTTAGATGTCTATTGAAGTTGTCCCACGAATGTTTCTCTTTTTATTAATTTTTATTCTTTATTTTATTTTAATAGCTTCTATGTTTATTTTGAAGAATTTCTACTACTGTGTCTTACGGTTTTCTAATCTTTTCTTTCTGCAGTGTTTAACTAGTGTATGTTTTGTCCCAGATATTATAGTCATCTCTAGAAGTTATATTTGGGTCTTTTCATATTTCTATGCACCTATATAACTCTTTGAACATATAGAATATAGTTTTAATGGCCTCTTTTCTAACATCTATATCAGTCCTGAGAGGGTTTGATTGACTTTTTTTTTCCTATTGATGGATCAAATTTACCCCTTTCTTTGCATGCCTGGAAAATTTTGGTTGGATGGCATACATTGTGAATTTTACACTTTGGGTGCTGAATATTTCTGTATTTCCTAATGCAGTTAATTTACTTTATTCCTTTCATGGCTTGCTTTTAAGATTCGTGAGGGTTGGTGGAGTGTTTAAGACTAAACATTTCCTACTTCTGAGGGAAAACTTTTCTATGTACTCCACTCATTACTCATGAATTATGTGATTTTTCCAGGAGTGGAAACAGGCACTATTCCTAGCCCTTTGCAAGTGTTGGGCTCTGTTTTCTTTAATTTTTCAAATGATTATTTCCCTAGACTTGGGCAACACTTGCATGCACTGATCAGTATTCTTCTGCATACTCAGGGAGGTCTCTCTGTAGAACTCTGAGATTCTTTCTTGCAAAGCTGTGTTCTGCTTTATTCTTTATATATTCATTTGTTTGCCTCTTAGAGTTCTTTGAACTACTTGAAACTATGGATTATTGTCTTCTATTATTTTTGGAAGTTCTCATATATTTCTTCAAGTATTTCTTTTGCCTCATTCTATTCTCTTTCTAGGATTCCAATTACATATATAAGACTGCTTGACATTGTCCTATATTTTCTTCATGATTATGATAATGATGATGATTGATGATGTTTTCATTCTTTTTTTCTCCTTGTTATTAAGTTTAAATAACATATCAAGCTATCTTTAAATTCACTGATTGATTGCCCAGCTGCATTCCTACTTCTGGTAACCTGTCAAAGAAATTCCTTGTAGACATCTTGTGTAATGTTTTTGTTTTTACCACTTAATTCTTTAGCATATTAACAATAGTTATTTTACTGTTTCTATGTGGTTGTTGCAACATCTGTGTCATATATATTATATATTTGAAATGAGTATTATGATATATTCAGCATTTCTCATATAATTGGCATGAAAAACTATATAAACCCTCAAATGTATGCAACTTTATATGCTCTAAAATTCCCTTGTTAAATATGATTTTTGCAACAATTAAAATGTTTAGTTTGATAGCCTCTGGACAGTTATACCAAGATAGCATGTGAAATGTGGCTAGTGTGACTGAGAAACTGAATTTTAAATTTTATTTAATTTTAGTTAAATTTAAACAGCCACATCAAGCTGATGACTACCACATTAGCACAACTGTAGAATTTATCAAACCTAAGTGTAAGCTTAGTATTTTCAATTAAAGGAAATCTAACTCAGCACATATTGTTCCAGTATACACTGGGGTACATATAAAGAAAATACTATAAATTTTGTTGTAGCCCACTATGTGAAGGGTCAATGTGTTCATAATAGATGTATTCATACAAAGATTTTTTTCAAGCATGAAAAATAATCTTTCATCCATATCTAAACACATTGGTGACTACCAAAAAACAAATTATTTTTCTTAATCAAGAAATTACAGATGGAGGAAACTATAAACAAAACAAAAAGACAACCTAAGGAAAGGGAGAAAATATTTGCAAATGCAACTGACAAGGGCTTAATTTCCAGAATATACAAATAGCTTATATAACTTAGTAACAAAATCCCCAAACAACCCAAGCCAAAAATAGACAGAAGACCTAAACAAATAATTCTCCAGTGAAGACATACAAATGGCCAACATACACATTAAAAAATGCTCAATATTGCTAATTATCAGAGGAATGCAAATCAAAACTACAGTGAGGTATCACCTCACACCAGTCAGAATGGTCATCTTTAAAAAGTCCACAAACAAATGCTGTAGAGGGTGTGGAGAAAAGGGAACTCTCCAACGTTGCTGGTGAGAATGTAGTTTGGTGCAGCCATTATGGAAAACAGTATGGAGATTCCTTAAAAAACTAAAAATAGACTTACCATATGATCCAACAATCCTACTGCTGGGCATATATCTGGAGGGAACTCTAATTTGAAAAGATACATAAACCCCAATGTTCATAGCAGCACTATTTACAACAGCCAAGACATGGAAGCAACTGAAATGTTCACAGATGAGTGGATAAAGAAGTTGTGAAATGTATATATATGCATATACATACAATGGAACACTACTCAGTCATGAAAATTAATAAAAACAAAGTCATTTTCGGCAACATGGATGGACCTGAAGGTTGTCATTTTAAGTGAAGTAAGCCAGAAAGAGAAAGAAAAATACTATATGATACCACTTATATGTGGAATCTAAAAAAAAAAAAAAAAAAAAAGACACAAATGAACTCATGTACAAAACAGAGATAAACTCACAGACATAGAAAATGAATTTATGGTTACCAGGGAGGGAAGAGGGTGAGAAGGGATAAATCGGAAGTTGGAGATTTGTGGACACTAACTACTATCTGTAAAATAAATGAACAAAAAGTTTTTAATATTATAGCACAGATAACTATATTCAATATCTTGTAGTAACCTATAGTGAAAAAGAACATGAAAATGCATACATGTATGTATTTGTATGACTGTACTGAAACAGTTTGCTGTACACTGGAAATTGACACAACATTGTAAACTGACTACAATAAAAAAGAAAGAAATTACGGATTATATTTCTTGAACAAAAATTCAAACAACTAAATACTTTAGTTTTTTATATTATCACTGTAATAAGAGACACCAGGACTCCCTAGGGGACTATGGGAACTTTTCTGTTATATAATGTAATGTATATGAATTCTTAAAAGTATGATTACTTGAAATAAAGGGACAAACTTATCACTGCACTCAATTTTGACATGTTCACAAATAACATACTCCAGTACAAAGAGATCAAAATTGAGAATTAGAGATGGTCATCTTGGCTGACTGTGCACCTGTCTTGAGCACCAATTCTCTGAGTGTCATTTTCCTCTTGTGCAAATTGAAGATAATGATCTACCTTATGCAGTTGTTAACAGTGCAGAAGAACTATACATATTTCAAGGATGATGATCTTTTTGTTGTTTTGCTCAGAACAGTCCCCAGGGTTCTGACATTACAACTCAATATAAACATTGACAACATTTAAATGTTTACATTTATTTGTGTATTTATGTTCACAGTACAAAATATTACATGTGCATTAATTACAAATACATAATATTAACTCTAAAATACATGACCGAATCTCATTTAATAGCTTCTTTTTAATTATTTGTATGATGTAGGAGGCATGATAGTGAAATATAATTCAGATGTCCATGAACTGAATCTGTTTATCAATTTGCAGGTTTGCCCCATTCACCCCCTACTGTTCTCCTGCATTATTTCAACTGGATGAGGTGGTGTATACACTATCGGTAATTTAGGGAGCTGATAATAGATGCATACCATTTTAACATTACAGCAGGGAGCCCTTGTCTTGCCTTTTCAGTTCACAGAATTGTTACTCAGTGTAACACCAATTAACACTTAAGTGATAGAGTTTCAGCTTCTAGGTAAAAACTGGGAATCTTTCTTTCATACCTCTGTACTGGAGCCTGTGTAGTTATGATATTTAATCAGCTGAAAGCCCAGGGCATGCACTTGCAGTTGTGTTATTATTTATAATTGAATGCAGCACTGCTGCTGTGGTAAACCTTACTGGCATAATCTGTGTAAGGTTTAATGCTTTCTGGTACAACTCCTGGCGCCTCACCCACCATGCTATTCTGCTATAATGTGGCAGAGTATTTTAAAGACCTGTTTGTGAGTGAAGTCAATTGCGGGAGGGCGGTCTGGAGAGGAAAAACAGTAGTGAAAGCTGAAACATAGTAATTAATTTTAAAAATTAAGTATAATCTTAATCATGACTAATTTTCAAACTCACAAACATGATATAACAATTCAGGTAAGGATACATAATAAGGCTCTGAAGAGAATAAATAATAATAAACCAAATATTCATTTAGAAGTTTAAAGAGACATTAGCATCTGGTGTAATTACACACACACACACACACAATATACAAATGAGGAACAAGTAAGATTTCACAAATCATATTCTAGAAACCTAGTCTTCTGAGCTTTAATGTGCTAAAACTTGGCTATACTCACAACAGGACTACTGGACTGCTGCTAGCGGGGAAATTGGCATCACTGTTATTACAATGTACATTTTGTACAGAGATAGCAATATTGTAATATGAAAGTATCTAAAATAGGCCTGTACAAGTTTCTCTCACTAAATGTACATTAAGTCCTTAGGCTATCATCTTTATTGGAACACCATGAAAAAAATGTTTATTAGACAAAAATATAGATTACTATTTAGGTAAAGTCACAATTACAATAACTTTATGTGCTCAGTGTCTTCTTACAGTACCTTTCCTCTGATTTTCTTTTCCATATCCTCATTTTATTATCTAAATATAGCTCTGATTACCTATTGATGTGTTCAACAATGCAAAATTTGTGAAATATCTACTATATGTTAAACTGTAGCCAAGATTCTGGGGACGCAGCATAGAACAAGACAAATTCAAATTTATACAAGCATATTCCACAGCTACAAACATATACTTTCATGGAGTTTACATTCTACTCTACATTTCCTTGTGAGGCATGAGATCATTCTCCCTTCCAATGATACACAAGTACAATGAAGAATCACTAAACTATAACCAGATTGATTGGCATATATATTTTACACATAAATGTCCTTGATCATGAAAAACCAAAAGACAACCTAAAGCTTTCTTTTCTGTGAACTAACTTTTTCCTAAATTTTGAGACTCTCTTAACTATTGCAAGAGACTGGTTTTTGCTACTTTAATAGTCTTTCTATGAAAGAAAAGCTGCTTTAAGAGCAGCTACTTGTACAATTGGAGTAATAATTTGAAAAATAAAGTAATATATTTGAGTTGTTCATCTATATCTTTAAATATCACACAAACAACAATAGCAAGAGACATTTATAGTGTAATTTTGAAGATTGAGTGAATTTACATTTGAAATGCCCCCTTCATGATTTCCAGAATATCATGCACAGGTTTAAATATTAATTTGCTGCTTTTATTATTTCTACCACATTATTATGTGACAGCCCACATTTGTTTACAATATCTTATGATCTAGAAATTAATAGAATACATTATATATCCACATTTGTTAATCACACTTTATGATGTAGAAAGTAATGCATCGAAAAGAAAAAAAGTATATTAGAAAAATCACTAGATGAGGTTTTAAAGGATGAGGTTAAAATTCAGGTATGTTACAATTAGCAGACTTTTAATTTTCACAATTCTCAAGGGTTGAGAGTAGATGAGCTAATAATTAAAGGATTACTTTGCAATTTTAGAGAGAATTAATTGCAAAATAGTTTACTCTTCTTAAAGTATTCAGTTATATGATACAATATTAGCTTTTCATTTATTTGTTCAAGTATATTTCCCTGTGAATTAGTGATATTAAATCTAATCTAAGTTTTTATAATTATATGCAGTGTTTCATTCCCACCTTCATCATGAATGATGAGTTGACAAGAAATTAATTTTGTTTTTAATAATTTGAAATTTTAGAATAGGCATAAAAAAATAAACTGTTAAAACAGATGAACGAGGTCAGTATCATGACTAACTGATGATATATTTTATTTATCATTATGTGTGAGGTTGACTAGTATTTACTATCATTGTGTTTAAATATGAGAGCCAATCATAAGGCATCAATTCCAAAAAAATGAAAAGAGAAATAAACTGCTTCTGCACGTATTTTTTGGGTAAAGAGAGTCATGTGGCTAGACTTGTTCTCTGCAGTCTTATCTTATGGTCAGTAAGCAGAGAGCTGGAAATGCTTGTACAGCATTAATAAGGACTATTTTATAATATTTTAAATATGCTCATTGGTATTTTGACATTACTTATTTTTCATATTTCCTGGTGTTAGCAATAATCATTTTACATCATTCTGATGAACATCTATATATTTTTATATGCTTTGGGCTATTTGACTCTTCTTAAAACTCTTTAGAAAAGTTTATATTACTTCATATAATATGATTCTTTTTATAATATTATACACATTTTAGTAATATTATATTATTTTTATTTAAACAAAGTTCCAATTTGGAAAATAATTATTTTGTTAAGTAAATTCCATAGTTATACCATTAAGAACTATTCTTATACATTTGTAAAGATTAAAGTTTTTTCTGTGGCCTAATATAATCTTATCATATAGATTTAATTAATCATGATTTAGTTTTCCATTATTGGTCAATAAGTCCATTTTAAAATATTTTTTAGCTAATCAGTTTCTGTTATGAATCAAGATTTTTCTCCAAAGGTTGAAATAATGAGATGTGAAAGAAAAGAATAGTTTCAGAAGTGTGAGATAGTTTAGCGGTTCTCAGCTAGAGTGTGTGTGATGTCGGGGTAGTAGATTTTGTCCTCCAGGAAACATCTGACAGTCTGGAGACATTTGTAGCTGTCACTCCTGGGAAGAAGTGCTACTTGTTTTAGTGTTTAGGAATGATGTTCAACAGCCTACAGTGCCCGGGATACCTCTGCACAATAAAGAACCATCCAGTCCAAAACATCAGTGGTGTAGAGGTGGAAAACTGTGTTAAAAAATCAAACCAGATAGTGGGACACCCCCAGAGTACCTACAGAAGGACACAGTTAACACCTCAAGGACCTGAGGGGAAAAGGAGGAAATAGCTACTGGTGCTAGACACTTGGATAAGTATGCCTGCTGGTGGAAGCTATTACCCCAGAGGGATGCAGGGACTGCCAAGGGACTGCATGAACTTAAATCTTAAAGGGAAGATAACTACAGACCTCTGTAATGCCTTGGGGAATTATACATTTAAAAATGTTAATGAAGCTCATCTGATTTCAGTATTAAATAAGTCCTCTAATATAGTGCTTATCAAACTTAAGTCTGCATCAGAATCATCTGGTGGGGAAAAAATACTTTAACTTTCGTCTCCTCCTTTAAATTGCCTGTGCTACCATTATCCAAATCTAACTAAAGATAGTTATCAAAGGAATCGTAGAGAGACAGTGTCCAGGGGTCAGTATCCTGAACTGAGAGCAATATAGAAAAGGGTAGGGAATGGAGCTGGGGTGGGGTAAATGGAGGAAAAGATAGCACACTTTTTAGATTTTGGATTGTTTTGAAATTTTACTGTGCTTATAGATTAACTTGGTCTCCTAAAATAACACACAAAAAGGAAATTCGGATAAAGTTATCTCTTTTCATTTATAAGGGAGTTTGTTCCCACTGATGTATTTTTTTCAATTGAGCAATTTGAGAACTTCTAAACTTATAATAGACCATAATATTTTTTTATAGAACAAAAACATTTTACATAAAGTTCCACACTTTAAGATATTTGAAACAGTTGCTTTCCATTCACCTTTTTGTTTAAAATACATTTCTCAGGAAAATGTTCTCCACTAATGGCTTGGAGCAATTAAACCTGTGTGGGAGCATAAGTTTTGAGAAACTTGCAAAATGTTATTACCTTATAATCTAACTATGTTAAAAATCTGCATTGTTCATAGAGAGCCCATTTCAGTGTTTCTTTCTTTCTTTTTTTTTTTTTTTCTCTTAAAAATAGGACCTCTCACTGAGGATTAAATTAAAATAAGTCTTTTCATAGATGAGTCTCACTGGAATGTAAATTACAATCTTAAGATTGCTGGTTCTCATGGCCTGCCTTTGCTGTTTTTCTATTGAAGCTTCTAATTTTAGTATACATGATTAGTGTGTTTTGGATCTAATGAGAATAGGACGGACAGAATGGACGGAGATTAACACAGGTGGGATCAGTTTATGTCCAGAGGCTGATTGATTGTACTCTTCAGCACAGACACGTAGAGTTTGTCTTTTACTATACAGAGACTATGCAAGTAAAATACTTAGTGTTTGTTTGTTTGTTTGTTTTCTGTTTTCTGGGTAGACATTCAGCTTCAAAAGTAAACAAACAAATACACAAAATAAGAAGTATCTCTGGGAATAGATCTAGCTCTTTTTGTATTTTGATTAACTGTTTTATTTTTTGCTTCATTTCATGATATCTCAAAAGTGCTCTATAACAATGGCACTTGAAGTATGAGCCATGAAGCAGCAACATCAGTATCACCTGGGGGCTTGTCACTAAAACAAAGTCATGGGCTCAATCCTGGACACTGGATCGGAATCCCTTGGTTTGTGGTCCAGGAACTGGCATTTTAATAAGCATCCCAGATAATCATGATGCAGGCTAAAATTAAAATTTAAAAAACTATTCTAGAAGACTTATTTACTATTAAAATCAAAAAAGCTTCCTTAATATGTTTTTAAAATGTGTAAATTTCTCAAGGCATTACAGAGATCTATATTTATCTTCATTTTAAGTTTTCTAAAGTCAAAATGTATTATGGAGGAATACTTGAAAATTGTTACTTAGTTATGTTTATTCTAATATTGTTATGTTTTTTGTCACTAAAAAAAAGTGTGAGAATAAGTGTCAGCTACTATAGATTCTCTCCCCAAATTGCCTCTTCTCTGGAAATAATGTAGGCTGATCACACTTGAAAACCATAATATAGTTTAAAAATGACTTTGGAAATAAATACTTTAAAGTAATTATCCTTCAAATGCTTCTAGTCAGTTTGATATGAAGTTGTCAAAAATAAAATCTTTACTTTAGGCAAACTCTAGTAGGAATTATCAACCTCCATTAATAATGTTTCATTGGTGGGGAATATCAACTTGTGTGAAATTTCCACACAGGGAAATAGAAAATTAATCTGTTGATACGGATAAAGTTAAGCAGTAAGATTTCTAGACATGAAATTATGATGTGCTGGTTATCAAAGTCCTAAGTAGCCTTAGAATATATTTTTGAGTGGACACAAAAAAATGAAATTTTAATGTATATATTTTTTAGCCTTCAAAAAAAAAAAAAAAAAAAAAAGAAGAAGATACAGTATTTATCCCTAAGGAGTACTTCAGAAATTTAATAGGGACAATAAAGTATAAATATTACTAGGCTGTAGGTATACAGACTTAAATTTGTTCTTATCCTTACTCTGCCAAGCTATAAAACATTGGACAAGATGCTAAATGACTCAGACTTAAGTTTCTTTATCTGTTATATTGGAAAAATAATAGTGCCTAACTTGTAGAGTTATTATAAATATTAGTTTTTTTTATTATAGGTAAAACATTTAAAAGAGTGTACCTAGCACTCCATAATAAATATTCACCATCACTAGTTCAAATTTCAGGAAATCCATGTGTCTGTACATTCAGTTATTTCTTTCCCTACTATTTTATTCCTTCAACCATTATTTGTGTTATGTTTCTTTTGGTCCACATCTATCTGAAAAATCCCACACACTTGAAGTCAATCCAATGGCACTTCACAAATGACCAGGCAAAACATGTTCAGGAAAAAAAAATCATGAAAAATATTTGCAAAGCATTTATGTATTGAACAAGCCATCCTAGGTTCCCAGACTGACTTTTCCTCAGCCTATGTATCCTTTCAAAAAAAATAGTCCTTCTAATCCTGTGTTCCAAATATTTTCAACCCTTTCCGCATCTCCACTTCTACCACCATGAGTCAGACTGCCTCCTCACTTAGTTTAGATCTTCTTCATGTCTAATCTCCTTCTCACCAGTCTATTTCAGTAATCCTGCTAAAGCAAAAAATTCAATACCCAGCAGAAAGCAAATTAGGGCAGGAACTATGCATTCTGGACAATATTACTAGAAAGGAAAATAAATGTGAAAGATATTAAGAGGCTTTTATCAATAAAATTTATTCTGAGAACACAAAAGGGGTTTAAGATGGCCCTATTAACTAACTACGCCATAGTTACCGTTAATTACTATAAAATTCAAGCTAGCACTACTTGCTTTTTGTTTACTGAATGAAAGAATAAGTGAGTAGATGAAATATTATAAATTTACTTTTTTTTCCCAAACAGCAAGTTTCAAATTAGCCACTATCAATGAAGAACAAGAGAACTGAAGAGAGACAATGCCTAGGTTAGCATCTCTTAGATATCAAGGTGTCACATAATTATCTGGACCTACATTCATTGGGAACTAGAAGTTCATTTCATCTAGGAAAACAAAAGCATTAAAAATGGCTATATTTTTAATTCCCATAGTCCCAGGCAAAGGTTCACTACTAATTACTATTGGGAGCTAACAGTTTTATTTTAATATATCCTGTGTTAAAATTCTATTTATCACTCCATCGTCAACATATAGCAGAATGCTGGGAAAGAGCAGGGGATCATTCAGGGGATAAAAGAGGACAAAGGATCCACATGTGTATAGATGTGTGTATGAAGGCAAACAAGTCAAGATATTAGACCAAAGAATGATTTCAGTAGCATTTCTTACCTGGTACAGTTGCTTCACTGAGGGGCCTACTGGGTTGCTTTATCACAGAGTTGCTTGAAGGCATTAGGGCAAGTCGCTTGAAACCTATGGGAAACAGATATTAACTGAGCTAAGGTGAAGTTTTCAACAATGGCATTGGACTGTAACAGACACATCATGTTATAATCTAAAGTATATAGCAGAAAGTGTCTCCATGTACAAGACAGACTTGGGAAAAGCCTGAAGTTTCTAGGACAAAATGTTCTTTATTGAAAATCTATGAAGTCTTCCATACAAATTATATTCAAAGGGGCCTTTGATAAATTCTAAATTTGACCAGAATGCTTCAACCTTAAGATACAGACATTATGAAATGTATTTTCAAGAGATAATGCAAATACATGTGCAGGGAGAGTTGAATAAGAATGAAACTTTTTACAATATGTTTTCTGTCTGCCCTTTCATCTGAAGCACCAGACAGCAAAATTTTGCTATATTTACAATAATATCCCAAAGCTCTGTTTCTCCCGACTTGAAACAAAGGATGTTTCTAGAATTCAAAATTCAGACTATTTCTGTAATTTGCTTCCCTAAAGTGTTTCTGTAACCACCTCTGATACTGTGGAATTGCCACTTATAATCAGACATGCCGTTTGTAACTTTAATTTTTCTGCTCTTATGTTCACTTGATTTGTCAGCAACCTACTCTTCCCACTGTCAGTGGTTTTGCCCCAACTGAGGTTGTCCAACCTGTCAACCTCTGCTCTTTTCTCTCCCCATCCTCAACATGGAAACTCCTCCCTCTCTCCTCATACTCAACTTTTTTTCAGAGAAGTTATCCACAGCGGAGCTGTTGGGCCAATAGTGGTACACTTCCTTCCCTTACACTGTAGCTTTAAGGGGAGGCAGATCAAAGAGCAGTTGGGCACAGATACACAGTATAGCAAGAAACTACTTAATCTTACATTCAGTCTCTGTCTTCCCTCGTGGCTCAGACAGCCATACTACATCACCTCTATGAATTTTCCCTCTTAGTTTTCATTATCTCTCTCCATTTCCAGCTTCTGGGGCATTTAGTCTATTAGACAGATTTATTCTAATTAGAGTCATACTAGTAGATTAAAATTAACTCCTCTCCCCATTAAAATCAAACAGCATCACTGAGTATATTTCAGTATCTGCAACATTCTGAGACTATTAAGATGAAACTCTAAGCTTTATACTAGTCATAAGAGTAGGAACCCACAGAAAACCATACAGGCATTATTGTGTAATTCCTCAAAATAAATTTAGGCAGGTTCTGATCCAGCCCAATATACTGTCACAAATAAATCTCTTATGAAAATGGGACTTTTGAGCAGCCCTGATACATTAATTAGGTTGGATGCTATGAGGTAAGGAGGAGATGGTCATGGGTCATTTGATACCACAAGAGAAACTCTAGCAAGCTTCTAAATCAAAAGGGAAAATGAAAGATGGAAAAATTGAACTACATGAACTAGCTGTTTTTATAGGTTCAAAATAGTTGAATACTGAAAATTGAAAAGTTGCGTATGCAATTCTAAATTTTCTAGTAGCCACAAAAGTAAAACAAAAAGTAATTAATTCTAATAAAACTGTATTTAATGCAAGATTTACAAAATACTACCATTTTATCATGCAATCAATACAAAATTATGAGCTACTTTACTTACTCTTTTTCTACCAAGTCTTTGAAATCCACTATGTATTTTACCCTTACAAACATCTCAGTTTGGACTGACCACATTTCCAAAGCTCCATAGTCATAGATGGGTACTCTAACAAGAGTACAGTACTAGATTTCTGAATCTGTCATTGGTGTATAAAATTGTATTTATCCATTTTTAATCTCTCTTTTAAGACAGAATAGTAATTTTTTTAATAAACTAACTCATATACACCCTATTTTTCAACAAAATATTAAAAATAGTATTAGTGTGATGATAGAAGTATTACACTTTAATTTTGAAGAGAAGAAATATGTTTTGGATAAGCTTGTTCCTATCCTTTTTGTATAAAATTCATACACTTTGATAAAATATTTTAACAAGCAAAATATATAGGAGCATTCTAGAATTAAGAAATACAGTATAAACATCATGATTGAAATTATTGCATTAATAAAAGCATAATTGTCAAACAAATGAAAAAAATTCTGAGAAAAAAGTATTAACTGGTTTAACATGAAAAAAAATCTCATTTCAATATCTATCGGCCTAATTTTAATCTGTGAAACTTTATTACCAGTTGACTGTGTCCTGTAGAGATACAACCAGAGCCCAGATCTGTGAAAGATGGTGAACAAATGCCATCAGCTACATTTTTCCTGCCTACATTAGCAATGCTGATCTCAGTGAAGGTCATGCAGATCATCCGCGTTTGTTCATGGCCATCTGACTAGTGATTCTAACTGAATCACTAGAGGCTCCAGATTTCTTGTGAAATTGGATTAAATCCTTTGCGGGAGCCTCAAGGGGCACTGTAGAAGCAGGTGAAATCCATTAACTTAGTTCAATTGCTAAAGGCAGGAAAAAGGGTCCTTAAAATGAGAACTCTGGTAGTGTCCAGCATTCTGCAGTACAGTGACGAAGTCTGGGGCTGAAGGGTCCATAAAGGAGAGCCTTTAGATTGTTCAAGTTATAGTGACCAGAAGAGATTCCCTGGAGTACAGCAGTGGCAATAAAATAGCAGCCAGTGTCCTTCTACCACTGCTTAAGTGGGAGAAGCACTCAGGTTTCATCTAATGCCCAATCTCACTAGATTGTAGCGACCAGTTATCTCCAGGAGGCCCCTCAGTTCTGGAGAAATGGAAAGGGCCTTAGACACTTGGAGGACTCATTACTATAATCCTCATGAGAAGCTTCTTCTATCTACTTAATTTGCTTAAAATTTAAGCCCCCCCCAAAATGGCCTAACCATGACAAAATGTTTTACTTTTACAGTAACAGAGCCCAGATTAGCTTTACCACTGTTGTGACATATGAGGTTCTTGGACTATGTTACTGATTTTAATAAATTAAGAAACTATTTTCTGTGCTGGAGAGGATGTGGAGAAAAGGGAAACTTCCTACACAGTTGGTAGGAATGTAAAAAAAATATGTATTTTCTGGTCTTAATTTAATCTGCAAAATAATAAATACCAAATATAACACAATCATTTGCTGAGAACAATTAGTAGAATTATTTGTAGGTGGGGTAAAAGCAAAATGAATTTCTTTTATAAGAAAGAAGACAAATTGTCCTCTTTGAGTTTACTTTAGTCATCAGTTTGAATGAAACCATTATAAAAGACTACAGTTGTGTTGTACCTGAACTAGCCATGCATAAGAATTATTTAGGAAGGTTTTAGAAATACTAATTCTGAGAATCTGATAAAGATAGTGATTATGATGGCCCTAAAGTTCCTCTCAGCTTGATGAAATTTTAGACAGGTTTTTTGTTGTTGTTGTTGTTGTTTGTTTTCTTTTCCTAACTATGGGCACCTCACCTCTTTTTACTGAGAGCATTTACTTTAGACAACTTATCATTATGAATTCTTTCTCTGCCCCCTTGTGATGTAAATCTTCTATAATCCAGAAATGTCTTTCCCAAGGACCTCGCAGACATTCCTTTGAATGTAATCATCAAGATAGGACTCCTGTCTCCCAGGCCCTGTGGAAGGGTAGAAATCTAACTTAGATAAAGGGCCCATTAGGAAGCACAGATGGCCACACACATTGACCAACCTCTCTCTGATGCCCTCTAGTAATTTTTCCACTGGCTCACCCTTTTGTACTTATCCCTCCTTTGTTTCAGAGGAGTTAAATTCAATCTCTCCTTATTGCAATAGCCTTGAACACAGTCTTAATGCTTATTTAATAAGTCCAATGCAATTTTTCTTTGACAATTGTTAACTGAGGTAACTGCTCTCACATACTGCACCCCCACCCCTTAATCTTATTAAAATGACGATGGAAGTATACTAAAAGGGGTAGATTCATGACACTGAGACTAGGTGGAGTAGACATGAGTGGCTAGAAACTTAAGAGAAACTTAAATTTTTGTAAGATAATAATGGGATAGTTTGAGGAATATACCAACATATAGAAGACTGTAAGCAAACATTTGGGAGAAGATGGAAGTGGGGGTGGGACTCCACCAAAAATCTAAAGAAGACACTTTGGAGAGAGGAGTCAAGGTAGAAGTCTACATACAATAGAAATAATATGCAGAAACAGGATATAATCAGGGTAATTAGTTAGCAGCCTACATAGGAACAACCATGTCAGTTCTCGTATTCATCTAATCAACATCTTTGCACAAATAGGATTTGTGACGGCAGTATTGGCTTCTGTGCTAAATCCAAGGATCTTTTCTTTAAAACTACTGAATAACCTGCCTGACAAGATGACTTTGGATTAAATTACAGAAATTTAAAATAAATAAAGCTTATATGATGTGAATGTTTATCTTACATGCTAAGAAATCTAGAAGAAGGTTCACTTATGGTTTGGCCTTAAACCTTCCCAACTTCTTCAGCCTATAGTATGGCCCTTACATGTATAGTGTCACTGTTTCAAAATAGAATCACATGCAAACACATCTGCACTGAAGTAAAAGTATACCTATTTTTCTTGGCAAGTTTTTATGGAATAGAAAAAAAGTATTTCTATCATAATTTTTCTTAAAATAATTTCAAATTGGGTTAAGTCAGAATTTAAAAATGTAAGTGTGTGTGTGTGTGTGTATGTGTGTGTGTGTGTGAGAGAGAGAGAGAGATAAGTGAATATATGTATAACTCCTGAAACTAAACACCACTGTGGTCAATGTTTCCCTGAAGTTTTTATCATCCATCCTATGAAGGGATTGCTATACTTTTTTTAGAGATTTGTTTTTTTAAAAAATCTCTTTTCAACCTCACTTTTATGATTGTAGAGTAATTGTATATTTTAAATGTGCTACTTCCATATGCATTACAACTTTTACTTGAAGCTATTATTTCAAAGAATAACCTAATTAGCTAACAAATAAGAACTCAACATAGAAAAATCTTTTTTCATTTTTTTAATTATTTCAAAATTGAAATGGTATGTAATCAGGTTCTATTTTTCTTAAATTAACACTAAATAAAACATTAAAAATTATTTTAAAAAATACCCTAGGGGACGCTATTTACTTTTTATTTATTTTGAGCATTTTTCATTCAATTATTTTTTAAACATTTAAAGAGTATCTGCTTTGCATCAGGCACTATATTTGCCACTATGTAACTGGCTACACATATATGCAACTTAGAAGGAGACAATGTAAATATATACTACTTATTATTAAAAATTTTATTACAACAATGTAAATATACTATTTATTTATTATAACAATGTAAATATGCTGTTATTAAATATACATTTAAATATATTTATTTTATAATGTATTATTATATAGTTATATAAACTCTACATAATATATAATACTATATATTATAATTACACAGTTTATACTTATATTAATTATAATTACATATTATATGTAATATATATAATAGAATTAATAAAGCTAGTGTGAAAATATAGTCAACGGCAAAGAGTGATGTCTCTGTAGGTGAGCCGGTATTTGAGATAACTCTTAAAAGATGAAAATTTGTAGAGGGAAAAATTTAGGGGATGGACTTTCTAGTCACTTTAATAGCAAGAGGAGGAAGCAAGTGAAAAACTACAGTAGGTTTTTTATCAGCTGAGCTGAAGAAAGCTGAGCTGCCAAGTGTTGGGGTAGTTCAGTTAAGACAAAACCCAGTAACAGTCAAGTCTTTAGTCACTTTGTAATAGTATAAGCAAGAGAATAAATTGGAGAAAGCATCTGCTTTCCCCATGGAACAGCACTGAGGATCAGTGCAGATGCAGCAGATTCTCACTGTGGATGGAACCTTGAACAAAGGACTCCAGTTATTGTATGACCCAAAGACTGTAGGTTAAGGGAGAGAAAAGGAAGGGGTAAAAGTGGAAAAGTACTGACTACTGAGTTCGAGTGGAGATAAAATTGTCTTCAAGTTCCTGATATGGAGATTTCCAAATGGAAGGATCTAGGCCACATGCTTAGCATGCATGAGGTCCTGGGTTCAATCCCCAGTACCTCCTCTAAAAATAAATAAATAAACCTAATTACCTCCCCTAGCAAAAAAAAAAAAAAAAAAAAAAAAAAAAAAATTAAATTAAATTTTTTAAAAAAAGCTAATTTTATGGAAGGTCATGGAAGGCTTTTGAATGCCATGTGATGGAATTTATTCTTGATTACATAGCAACTTTAAAAGGTTTTTTGTCTTAATCTTAGAAAGATCTTGCAGTCTTAATTGTACACATATACTGATGGGTTTTAGCAAGTGACTGAACCAATAATATTTGCAGTTTAGAAGTGCAGTAATACCATCACATAATATTACTAACTTCATAATGATTAAAAAAGTAAAATTTATCAGGGAAATATAACAATATTAATTTTGTGCATTATTAGTAATATAGCCTCAAAAATATAAAGCAAAAATGGACAAAAATGAGAAAGAAAATGTCCAAAAATCATAATGGAAAATATTAACAATATTCTTGTAGAAACTGATGGAACAACAAAAAATTAGTAAGGATATCAACAATTTGAACAATCCATAATAAAAACATGGAGTCAAATGTATTAGCAAATTCATTAGGGTGTATAAAAGGATTATGCAATATAATCAAAGTTGGTTTTTCCAGAAATATGATTTTGGTTTAACATTTTAAAAAAACAATCAATGGAGTTCTCCACATTAACAGAATAAAGGAAACAGTTTACATGATTATATCAACAGATTATTATTTAAATTGTTACGGTAAAAAATTTAGCAAACTAGGAAGAGGGGGCATTCATTCGTCAATCTGAAAGCATATGGGTAGATAGAGATGATATTTATACAGCTACTATCACATTTAATAGTAAAATTTAAAAAATATATATATTTCTAGATTGGAAGTAACTTTAAAAGGCCTGTTATCATTTTTATTTATTAGAAGGTGTATCCAGTGAAAAAATACAATAAAAGTAAGGTGAGTTATCGAAAATGAAGAAATAAAACTATTATTTATATTAATTGTGAAAAATTAAACCTACAAACTTACCAAAAGATATTAAAATTAATAAGTATGTCAGCAAGAGATGATAAACACAAGGTCAATATATAAAAATTAACAGTATATCTATAAGCACATAGCAAGCAACTAGAGATTAACATAAAAGAAAGCAATTTTTAATAGCATGCAATTTGAAAATATAAAATCTAGAGAAAAAAATAAAGATTTACATAAAAGGGTTAAATAAAATTTAAAACACTGCCAAAGACATTAATAAAGAAAAATAGAGGGATATATTATATTATGAAACAGTTTTCATAATGTTTTAAAGATATTAATAATCCCCCCCAAATTTAATGAAATTCCAACAAAAAATCTCAAATGGCAGTTGAAATGAAAATTCCAAAATTCATTAGCAGTGCCAAGTGTCAAGGATGTCTCATACACACGTGAAGAGGTAGAGCAAAGTGGAAAGAAGTTCATCATTTGACATCAAGAATTATATTAAAGCCGTCCTAATTAGGGAGAGAGGGCAGAAAATGACCAGGTGTGGAATCCAGAAATAGCATCTAACTCTGATTTATGATCAAGGTGGTTTAAGACAGTGGGAAAGTATGATCTTTTTTAATAATGGGTGCTAGATCAATTGAATATACATGTGGACAAATTAATAATAACAACAATGATAAATAAACTTAATTTTTTCAACAGATCCTACACAGAAAATAATTCCAGCCAACTTGTGGAACTAGTAAAATTTCTAGAAGAAAACATAAAAGAATACCTTCATAATCTGAAAATAAACAATAACTTCCTAAAAATATTAATCATTAAATGATTAAAAATGGTTTAACTGAACTACATAAAATGACGTCTATTAAATTACTTAAGAGAAAGAAGGGAAGCTATGGAGTCAAAGAAAGTATCTAGGACAAAAAAGTGCATATTGGAATTACAAAAAGGACTAGAATCCAATAAGAAGTGTCAGAAAAACAAAAAGAAAAACGAGCAAGAGATTTGAACAGGCATTACACAAGAAGGATATCCAAATGGCCAATAAACTTATGAAAAGCTACTTAACCAAGAGGTGATACCTAGCAGTATGTTTAAGTTTAAGAAGACAGACAGTTCCAATGAGTGAGGACAGAAATTACAAACAGAAAGAAATCAAATGTTTTTTGAAAGAAGGCTAAATAAAACCTGTGTAATAGTTTATGAATGCAGCAATGAAGAAAGCACTGGAGAGTAAGACATAATATCGTGAAAAGATTGTCATGATGTGTGTTTGTGTGTGAGAGAGAGGGAGACTGAGAAAGACAAAGAGAGACAAGGTAATATGAGTAATAGTAATATACATAATAATTTAATTTTTAAAAAAAACAAGAGAAATAACTAAAATGATATGAAAATAAAAATGTTATTTTTTCTGTTAAATTAATAAAATAAAAATATTATAGAGAGATCATAGAAATAAAATAAACCATCATAGACATATTTTATTTTCTCCTTTTTGCATATAAGCTTTTTATACATACATATATATTTTTTCTCCTCACATTCTTTTCCATTATATGTTATTACAAGAAATTGTATATAGTTCCCTGTGCTACACAGTAGGTCCTTGTTTTTTATCTATTTTATATATAGTAATATATATCTGTTTTATATATAGTAATGTGTATATGTTTTAAATATTATAAAATGAGAATATTTGTATGATTAGATTAAGCAACTGTCCTCACTAAAAAATAAACAATAATGAAAAGGGGGTATATAATTTCCTGATTCTTGTTGTTTCAGATGACAGTGCCAATACCAGCCTTTGTCCTACCCCCCCGGCACCCTCTACCAAATCACACACACACACACACACACACAAACACACACCCCACATTCCCCCAGGGAAACACTACATTATCTGATGAATGTTTTTAAAGAAGAGACAGTGAAAGTGTTACTCAGCCCCTTGCCTTCCCCTCCCTACTATGATACTTCCTCCTTTCCAAGTTTGAGTCCCATGTCACCACAACCATGCAGTGAGTTCAGTGGAACAGACCCTGTCCTGTGCTGGACACAAGGCCAGCAGGCTTCTAGCTCTGTCAGTGTCTGTTCAAAGAAAAGACCCTATTCATGGGTGAAGCGTGAAGACACTGTAGCCACCACAGATCAAAGCAGATTGTTTCATTACCTACCAGTAATAAGATTCATATTCCCATCTCTGTCTCTCTGTCTCCTCTTTCTATGTTTCCACTGGGTCTCAATTTGGACAGGGAATATAGTGCTACTTGCTGGATTGCCTACAATGCCATGAAAAATATATATAACGTGTGGCAGCATGCCTATCCTTTGAGCCTAATTTTTCCTTTAAGATATTAATCTCTTTGTGACTATTTTGTATTCTGTTTGTGTTGAAATATTGTATCACATAATATGAACACTTTTTCTACTCCATTGCTTCAGTTATCCAGTTAACTTTGATAACAAACTAAAATTATAATGGAGTAATTACATTTCAGGTGTACAAAAATGAAGTCGGGTGGCCACTGTGGATCTGGTCTTAGACACGTCTCTGCCCTGCTGAGACCCTGAACTTTGTCTAAACTGTACCAGGCCCAGGGACGCCACCTGCCAGATGCAAGCTTATGGTCTCAAGGTCTCCCTTTGTAACTATACAACCATTTAGGGCCCCAGTCAATCCCTACTAACAAGCACCCTTACTTCTTGCCAGCTCTAATTTTAATTCTTGATAAGCAGCTAACTGTAATCTTACAGAAACCTAACAAACTCCAAACAAACACCTTTTAATTTCAATCAGATCTCTGTTACTAAAATTTTGGTTAACAACCTAAAAATGGCAAAGTGAAATATTTCTACGTCCAGGGGATCGGTTAAACAAGTAGCAGAATAACAGTTAACCACTGTTGGAGCCAAAGTAAAAGTCGTAGAAGACAGGGAAAAGGAGGTAAATTAGAACACAGGGAATGGAAAAATCACAAAGAATGTTTCTAAAATGTAATCCATCCTCCTGACAATGTCCAACGTTTTGCCTCTGCATTCATCTGTGGCTCATTTAATTTAAATTAATCTGATTTGGGGAACAGTGTTTCAAAGAATAGGCTCTAGAGGAAATTCTCTGGATTTAAACCCCAGATCTACTGCTTACTGGATCTGTTCTTCCAGGTACTTTATCATTTTATGATTGAGTATTATAAGCTATGGAGGAAGATAAGGACTGAATCTACCTCACAGAGTTGTGTGGAAGACGTGAGAAAATATACATAAAGCATTTTGTACAATATCTGTATGATGACTCCATAAATGTGAGATCTATTACAGTTACTTTTTATATTATTATCATTACAGTGCTTACATGGAACATTTGCCCTTGATATTTTAAAAACAAAATTACTTAATATTCAATTTGAGCTGGCAGTAAAGCACAGTTTTTTATTAAAACACTTCTTTGGTTTGCAGCTCCTTAGGAATTCTCTTTTGTGCAAAAAGCTCCCAAGAGCCGCTGAAAAATAGAAAAGAGTCGCTTGGAATTATTATTTTGATCTTACACAAATCCACACTATCTTCTTCTTGTTTAGTAGACTGAAAAGTCGTAGTAGAAATGAGTTAACGCACTGGCAGTCCAACACTGTTAAAGTTCCCAGTAGCTTAAAATAAAGTGACTTTGCTTTTTTTTTCACAGCTTTGCCACTAACAGGCCCCAAAGCCCCACTTGATAGTCAAGTTATCAGGAGACTGTCAAGAGCCACAATAAATGTATTCAAATCTCTGCAGAACCTCTTTCTTTCTGTCATTATTTCCATGGTCTATCAATCAATAAGAATATGCCAAATGCATTTAGAGTATTGTAACTTGGTGCTTTGAGGGATGGGCTCAGATGATGCTTAGTACTCTTTAATACAAACTCAGGAAAGAGTCACTAACTAACGTCTTCAATGACTTCATGTCAGTGTCTAATTCCAACACTGCATATTAAGTCAGAGATGCTATAGAACACACTTTTCCTACATAGCATTGTCAATTCCTGACTACTTTGAAAAAGTTTCTTTTTCTTTCTTTTCTTTCTTCCTTTCTTCCTTTCCTTTCTCCCTTCTTTCCTTCCATCATTACTCCCTCTCTCCCTCCCTCTATTCCTCCTTTCTTCTCTCTCCTGCTCTATTTTCCTCCTTCCCTCCACCATCACTCCCACCACTCTGTCTCTTTTGTTTTTCCCTGAGAGATAGTTGTAAGGTCTCAACATGCAAATTAGTGTCATCATTACATTTTGTTTATAAATATCTCTTAAATGTAATAGAAACATTTTCAAGTAAGAGGTACATTTTAACACATTCAATTTGGATAATCAGGTAAATGTCTTAAAATTTTAAAAATGGGATTTAATCATTAGTGCATCCTAAAGTTTTATTCTATAGGTTTTTCTGTATTTATTTTTTCAATTGTTTCTTCAAAGAATAGTCATTCAATAAGAAAAATAAATAATAAAGCTATGAAACAAAATATTATATATAAAAGTAACTGGTAAATTTTAAGTCTTTATATAAACATAAGAGAGTATTATAATTTCTCTTGTATGTTCTATCAAAGCATATCCAAATTATATTTTACAAGTTACACTTCCTTTCAGGAATAAGAATATTTTCTGCTTACACAAAACACCTCAAAATGCCTTTGGATACTATTCCATCAATATTCACTACACCTCTTTGAGTTATTAGTATTTTTAACTTTATGATCAGAGAAAATAAAAGTAGATAGTTGATTATCTAAGGTCTTCCTATGGGTCTACAAGGAAAAAGATTCCTCAGCCTCAGCCCAAATAGTACATGGTTATAACATAACTCCTAATAATCTCATAAATAGTAAGAATCTCATCATTTGAAGATTAATAGAGGGGGAGTTTTAGAGGAGGATTGTTAGAGTTAGCTGTTGGTTTTCCAGGACATCACAGGATAAAGGGTGCCTGCTGATCACTTCTAGTGGAATGACAGGGACTCAAGGGGCCCATGTGGGAACCACCATTTGCATTTCCTGTGGTTGGAGGATATGATGGACTGGTGTTAAATTCCTGCTGACAGCTCTACAGGTATAGAGATGGGCTATCTAATTGCTGATGGACAAGCCAAAGTAGATCTTTCTGCTCGAGTGGGATCTGCTTGAACTAGATTTTACTTAGGGTAAAGGATGAACATATTAGTATTTTCCATAGACTAGTTGGAGGCTGAGAAGAGAGTATACAGGAGGATGTCATGCTAGGCTTTTCCATAAAATGTACCTGGCAAAGGAAATACACTTCAGCAGAGTAAAACTGGTAAGCCCAACAAATCACTTGGTGCAGCCAGAGAGAAAAAGAGAATGACCCGCAGGAAGGGCACTGCTGTGAGATATACCCAGTGATGCAAGAGTTGCTCTGATAACAACAATATCACTCCAGGACAGGAGTCTGCTTTTAACAACTTCTAAGCCAGCACAAGAAAATGTTAACTTATGATATATTACCAGTCTGTGAAGACTTATTGTGTCTTCTAATTTCTCACATTTTATTCCATCCTTAAACTTCCATCTTTAGACAATAAGGGAGACAGTAACTGTGAAGGTGAACAACAATGAGGAAAGTAAAGAAGCTATAACCTGACAATATTTTTGTTCTCAGAGTAGAGACTCCACATTAACTACAGAGTGGAATTCAGGTTTGGAAAATAATGCAACTAAAGTTATGATTATGATTATGATTATTATATATAAGACTGATCTTTCTCTTGTTGCTATTTATTTTTTTAAGATTATATTTTATGACTCAGAATATTCAGAAAATAGTAAGTCCTGTAAAAATATTAAAAGCAAAAATTACTAACTTCACCAAATAAAGATAAAACAATACTGAGAAACGAAAACAAAATTACTACCTCATCTCATGATTCACGATTCTTCATCATACAGATGCTAGTCATGCTTTATATAACCTGTGTTCACAGTTATACATGTGGGTGCTTTTCTAAAATAGATGCTTCAAATAGAATTCTTAAAATTAGTAGCAATCCTAAATAGGCCTTAAATTGTACTACATACTATCATATTGTATTCCAAATGGTTATAATTTGTACTCTCATAGCAATGAATAAATATGTATTTCCCATAACCTTTCCAACAAGTCATTTATTTTTATGGTTTCAAGTGGAATTTTTAATCATATCTAAATATTCAATTTTTCTGTAGTTGCATATATCACTATTTCCCTTTACTACTTTTTTTTTTAAATTTTATATCTTGAAGAAAATATAAACTTTTACAAAAATCACAGAATTACTTGCTTTTACTTTTTTCAAGTTTTGGCTTATTTATATTTAAATATTTATCTACTTGCAATTCATTTCTGCTCATCATGAAGCATTTAAATATAAATATAAAAAGCAATTAATTCCCTGAATACTATTTATAGATTAGAGTAATTGTTTTGTTGGTTACTGCTCTGTATTTGATTATAAAACAGGTTTTAAAATGTACAGTCAACCCATGAACAACACGGGTTTAAACTGCCCAGGTCTACTTAAATGCAGATTTTTTTTCCAATAAATAGATTGGAACATGTTTAGAGATTTGAGGCAATTTGAAAAAAAACTTGCAGAGGGAAGGGTATAGGTTAGTGGTAGAGTGTGTGCTTAGCATGCACGAGGTCCTGGGTTCAAGCCCCAGTACCTCTACTAAAAAATAAAATAAAAACTTAATTAAAAAAAAGAAAAAAAGTTGCAGATGAACTGCATAACCTAAAAATATTAGAAAAAACTAAAAGTTAGGGACGTCATGAATGCATAAAATACATGTAGATACTAGTTTATTTTATCATTTGCTATCATAAATATATATAAATCTATTATAAAAAGTTAAAATTTATCAAAATTTATGCACACAAACATTTACAGACCATACATGGAGACATTTCGAGTCAAAAGAAACTTAAACCAACATAAGAATGCAGTACTAAGTTATAATCGTATAAAATTAAATGTAGTATATATTGTACTACTGTGATAATTTCACAGCCACCTCCTATTGCTATTGTGGTGAGCTCAAGTGTAGCCAGTATTCACTTAAAACACCCTGTGATGCTAATCATCATCATGTTTAGTGCAATACCTTAAACTCTGAATAACAGCATGGGACCCATGCAGTGTGCCACTAGCAATGCTGAAAATGCTCCCAAGAGGCAGAGAAAAGCCAGGAAATTACAAAAAAAAAAAAAGTTGAACTGTGTAATATGTACCTTAGACTGAGTTCTGCAGCTGTGGTTGTTCTCCATTTCATGATAAATGAATCTAATGTAAGGACCACTGTAAAAAAAAGAAAAAGAAAAAAGGAGGACATTCATGAAGCCATTGCTGCCAGCAGGAGTGAGAACCTTGCACTTTTTGACAAAATAACTTTTTATCTCTTATTGAAAATGCAGCCTTTATGTGAATGCAGGATTGCTATACGAAAGCAGACTAGACTACAGACTAGATTTGAGAAAAAGTGAAGTTATTATATGACAACTTAAAGCATAAGGAAACTGAAGGATCTAAAGCTGGAGAATTTAATGCCAGCAAAGGATGGTTTGATAATTTTAGAAAGAGGTTTGGCTTAAAAAACATCAAGATAACAGGAGAAGCAGCTTGTGCTGATGAAGAGGTAGAAGATGAATACCCAGATGCCATTAAGAAAATCATTGAGAAGAAAGGATATCTGCCTGAACTGTGTTTTAGTGTAGACAAAAGAGTCCTATTCTGAAAAAAAAAAAAATCACAAAGGACATTTATTATGGAAGCAAGCACCAGGATTTAAGGCACAAAGGAATAGACTAACTCTACTGTTATGTGCAAATGCTGTCATGTTTATGATAAAGCATGCTCTTTATCTTTTCCCCAAACCTTGAGGGGAAAAGATAAACAACTGCTGACAGCTTTTTGCTTGTACAACAAGAAGTCCTGAACAAAGAGAACACTCTTTCCTGAATTGGTTCCATGGATGTTTTGTTCCTGAAGTCAGAAAGTACCTTGCCAGAAAGGGACTGTCTTTTGAAGTTCTTTTGATATAGGACAATGCCACTGGCCACCAAGAACCTCAGGAGTTCAACATCAAAGGCATCGAAGAGTGGTCTACTTGTCCTCAAACACAATGTCTCTAATTCAGCCAAACTTGAAGGCTCAACACACATGGTAATCTATGGAAAGAATTGTCAACACTATGGAAGAGAACCCCGATAGAGTATCCTAGAATTCTGGAAGGATTACACCATTGACAATGCCACTGATGTTATAAAAAAAAGCCATGAAAGACATCAAGCCTTAAACAATTAGTTCCTGCTGGAGAAAACTGTGTCCAGATGTTGTGCATGACTTCACAGAATTTACAACAGAGCCAATCAAAGAAATCAAAAGAGATTACGAATATGGCAAAAAAAAAAAAAAAAAGGTGGGGGCTGAAGTGTTTCAAGATATGGATATTAGAGAAATTCAAGAGGTAATAGACACCACACCAAAGGAATTAATAGAAAATCACTTGTATGGTGACAAGTGCTTCCAAACCAGTGCAAGACAATGAAGAAGAGGATGCAGAAACAGTATCAGAAAACAAAGTGACATTGACAATGTGGCAGAAGAGTTCCAATTACTCAGGATTGCTTTTGACCTCTTTTACAACATGGACCTTTCTATGGTATGGGCACTGAAATGGAAGCAAATTGTGGAAGAAGAACTGGTACTGTACAGAAACATTTTTAGAGAAATGAAAGAGTAAAAAAGTCAGACAGAAATGATGCTGTATTCCACAAATTTACACCAAGTGTGTCTGCCTCACCTGCCTCTCCTTCCATCTCTTCCACCTCTTCTGCCTCTGCCACTCCTGAGACAGCAAGACTGACCCCTCTTCAGCTTACTCAATGTGAAGAATACAAGGATGAAGATCTTTATGATGATCCACCTCCACTTAATGAATGTTAAATAATCATCACTCCATGCAGTTAATAAACTTATGTGTGTGAATATCTTCATGTGAAAATCTATTAACTGTACAGCAAGAACTGTATGAGACATTTTTGTGTCATCATCATCATCAGCCTAAGTATTCATTGTATAGAATGTCATGTGCAAGACTTGTACTGAGGTAGAAAGCCTATTGCTAAACATAGGCATAAGGTGAGTGATATTTAGTATAAAGTTAATAATGTGTTGTTTTTATTAGTTTTATAACTTTGCTTTCAAAGAATTACATTCCCATACAGCATGTCTCTCTTATAGTTGAGAAAAATGCATATCACCCTATCATCACAGATAAATGGTGCTTGAATATAACAATGTTTCCAATACCTTATTATAGGAGTATAATGCTGTAGCCATAACAATTCTATAATGATGCATTCATTAGTGTATGTGAAGCTTTCTTACTGATTACTCTAGGCTAACATAAAGCAACCATATTGCTGGTTTTTTGTTATCAATGCATGAATCATTATACTTATAAAGAAGTATGAATTTCTTTTGCATATTATCTTTTCATTTTTGATGTCTAGTGTTAATGATATGTATAATATCTAGAGCGTTTTGTATAATGTAAGACAGTACTGATGTATGTACTGACAGATTGATGATTCATCTTGCAAACAGATGGCATAAACTTACAGTATCAATAAATACAGTACAGTACTGTAAATGTATTTTCTCTTCCTTATGATTATTTTCATAACATTTTCTTTTCCTTAGCTTACTTTATTTTACAAATACAGTATATAATACATATAACACACAAAATATGTGTTAATCAACCTTATTGGTAAGGCTTCTGGTCAACAGTAGACTGTCAGTAGTTAAGTTATTGCAGAGTCAAAAGTTATAAGCAGATTTTCAACTGCACGGGTCGGTGCTCCTAATCCCTGCATTGTTCAAAGGTCAACTGTAATTCCACATTTACAAAAGTGGCAAACATATATTTATATGTATATACAATTGCATTAACATCTGTAATCAAATTTATATCTATATCTATTTAAATTGAAATATATAATTTATATGTTCATGTATAAATGCAATTAGTAATTATTTTCTCTAAAACTTTTTTTTAACTTTTGCATATAACAACCATAAAATATTTTTTTAAAGTGACTGTACATAGGCACTTTAAAACAAAAGTTATAAAAATAATGGCTATGTCTGAAAAGGAAATATAAATTTATATGGTTAGCAAACATTTGGTTCTGTTCAAAATGTCTATAAGCCATTTGGTCCATGGCCAAAAAAGTTGACCCTTGAAATTTGGTCCTATCTAAAATGTCCCTGAGCATCTTTGGTCCATGACAAATGGTTTCGGACAGGACCATATCAAGGACCTTTCAATGTGGACCAAAAGTCTTATGGACCAAATGTTTTACGGATGTTTTGGACAAGACCAAATATAGGATTTATATATATATAATATATAATTTATATATATATATATATATATATATATATATAAATAGTAGCATAATCTACGTCAAAATGGACATATTATTCTATTTAAAACTGTTAGAATATACATTTCCATTTTGCTAAGCAAGAGACAATACATATCAAGATATACTTTTAACTTTATGCTCTTATCATTAATTTCAGTTCTAGAAACCCAGCCTAATAAATAGTCAGAACCCACTACCAACACAAATAGATCATATTGCTCATTGTAACTGTGTTTAAAAGATAAAAGTTATACATTTCAAACAATTGTTTAATGATCAAAGAAATATTGCTAATAAAGGTGGTGGAACTTTATCTTCCATAGAATTAAGTTTTGAAATATATTTACTCACATGGGGAAATGTTATTAACTTTGTATATGAGAAAATAACTGCACAAAATGACATACATGTTTCTTAAATGAAACCTGCAAGCTATAGAATAATGTGTACAACATGGTATTATAAGTAAAAACACATGATTAGTATTTATCTGCACATTCATATACTTTGTAAAAACATAGAAATAGGTTTAGAAAAGTAACAGTAAATATTATAATTTTTTTATAAAACATCATGTTAAAGAGAAGGGAAATGATTAATTTTCCTTTATACTTATGCATATTGTTTATTTATTACAAGCATGTATTAAAGAAAATAAACATATAGTTATTTAAAATTTTAACACTATTATAAATAGAAAAACATAAAGTAACTTGCCACAAAATATTAAGAATTATTAATATTTTTATTTTAAATGTTCTTTCTGATTTCCCAGTTATTAAATATTGCTTTCACAAAGTCATACATCAGAATGGTAACATTTCAAATTTGTGTTTGAAGTAACATATAGCATCCTAAAGATTTTAATTCATAGAGACATCCATACATATCTACATATAATTTCCAGAAGAAAAAATTAGAAATAAAACCTAACATTTAAAATGGGTTATTTCAATGTTAGGGATATAGATAATTTATTCCTTTATACATTGTCTGTAACAAGTATTTTTATATACTAAGCTATTATTTATTTTATAAACAGAATTCCAATTATTTTCATTTTTAAAAAAGTTTATGGATAAAACAGTACAGTAGTTATGAATACCAAAAACTGTAAAATTTAATTGTACTTTTCAAGACCTAAAGGACCTACAATGATCTATCTTAAAACATAGATTTCTCTTCTGCCTGAAAAACCAGTATCCAAATTTACAACAATAAGAAAGTGTCACTCATGCCACAACCAGATCAAAGTTGACAGCCAAGCCCCAGAGCAGGTGGACTGCTTCAATTATTTGCCATCTATGATGAATACAAAATATATTCTAAAAGCTTTCTGGAGATCTGTGGGATGCTGGCGCTAGCTCAGAGCAATATGACATTGATGATGAAGCTCGGGTGAGATAAAAGTTCCCCCCTAAAAAAGACAAGGCATTGTTTTTTGTGGCCTTTGGTTTGGCAACAATTTAGCAATAAATGCAACAGCTGGCCACTGAAAGGATGATCTCAGGACCAGTTGAAGGGGGCTGAGTTTTGACGGTATTGGCAGGCCGCCGATGTATTTGAGATGAAATAAGCCCAGCAACTGGACGTTTTAGCAGCTGGCCAGACAAAGGATATTGTTCAGATATTTAATAGCTGATAATTGAGCATTCTAGTAATATTTGTTAAAAAAAAAAGTTGGTTACCAAATGGGTTGACAAATGATATTCAGTGTTTGAGAGAAGGATTTATGGGAAGATAAGCCAAGAAGCATGAGATTGTCATTATCTCAATTCTCTCAGGAAGATTTTCAGAAAGATTAGACTAGAAATTCCATAGTATAAAATGAAACAGATCATGTTTTAACTCCAAAATTGAATAGCCATTTTATACTCTTTGGCCTTCTCTTCACTGCAAACCAATCCTCTTGCCATAATATATTTCTTATTTATTACCACTTTCACTGTTTTTCCTAAATTGATAATACTGTATAATATACCTTATTAAATGTTCTTTTTGAAATCTTACAGTGCAAAAGTGTGTCTACTTTTTATTTGCTAATACTTTTAACTGCTTAATAAGTCCATTTAGTCAAAAACACATGAAATACTTGAAAGGGCATTCATTCAAAATAAAATAAAATTAAGTAAGGGAAAATATTAAACATTTAATTGACAGTAAAGGTGAAGTCATCTTGCTTTATTGGAGATACACTTAAATATGGTAGAAAGATGTGGCAATTTAAAATATCTCTCTGCAGTTTTGGTTTTCAAAATTTGAACTATACTTTATAATTTTTACATTACTTAGAAAGTTTGGTGTGATGCAATGAATATTTATTTTTGAAATTAAGAATCATAATGATATATGTTAGCAGTGGTATAAAAACCCAAGGATTAAGTAAAAATAATAACACTGAATAGGAACTCTCATGCAGATACTTGTGATTTGTTTTTATATACCTACTTCTTCAAACATTCCCTAACTGAAAAATAACTTTTGACTCAAACTCACTATTTTAAAATTGTCCTCTAGCATCTATCAAGGATCTTCTATTCTAAGAAATGTTCCATAAAACTGTAATTGTTTAAATACTCTGATAAAACTCGATTACAACAATTCTCACTGATTTAACTTGAAGAGATTTCTGACTTCTCTGAATTGAATACCTAATGAATTTCCCAGGACTTGAAGCCCAATGAAACACAGCATACAAAGTTAAGAGGCAAATAAAGAAAGATCTCATCCTATCTCACTTTATCAGTTACATGCACCATACTGAAAACAAAGGTCAGACTGTGAAAGATCTATTTCTCTGGAAGGACAAATGGGCAGAACAATAAACGTAAAGACATTAACCAGGAAAAGAGTTCAAATCCATGAAATGGTAACTTGAACTCTTTAGGGTTTAATGAGCATTGGAAAGAGTTTTTAAGTTTCATTCAAGCAGGGTCATGTTTCACTACAAAATTCATGCTGGCCAACAAAAGAAGGGGAAAGAAAATACTTCCTGCCTGCCTTAAAAAAACTGTAATCCTTAAAATACCTAAATATTTGTGAAAAATAGAACATCCTAAAAGATAATACTTCTATTTTTGATACTCTTTTTTTCAAATCATAGAATTTAGAATAATTATATCTGCAAATACTTTTAAGGCAAAACCTTTGAAATTTTCTCCATTTTACAAAAATAACATAGACTACATTTAAAAAAAACACACCATAAGAATGTATATTGTATATGTATTCATAAACTTAGCCATATGTATATCTATATATGCATACATATGTATTCAACTATATGCCTATTTTCAGAAAGATACTTGGTTAGGCATCTAGAATTCTTAAAATAACCAATTTTTTTGTCTTATAAAAATTATCAGAAATTTATTGTGTTTTTTAATCTGTTTAATACCTTGTTGGTGTTAGTAGAAATAGTAATTAGGAAAAGAAAAGTATTTATGAAGAGCTTTTTTGTTATTATCTCTTTCCATTATTGTACTTTGATGTCCTCAAAACACAAGTTAGGGTAAGCATTTTAGGGTCATTATTATTTTATACTTCCCCTTTTTTTATCTTTTTTTTTTTTAATTGAAGTATAAAACTGACTATACATCCCCTTGGTTTTAAATCATCTACCTTATGACCTTACAAATGATGTTATTCTCGTAGTGTGACTTCTGTGTTTAATATATGATTCTATTTCTGCCTAACTTAGGAAAAGTAAATATTGAACAGCCATACTATTTCATTAAGTATATTTTAAGAAATAGTACACATCATTTTGTCTTACAGTTTATGAGTATATATTTTATTATTTTGTCTTCATGGCTATATGCATAATATTATTAGCCATGCTTATTGGTAAGAAAATTGGGGAAAAAACACCTAGAGATATGAATTGACTCATCCAAGGGAGTATGTGCTTGAGTGAACACTCAGGTTCAAATGTTCTTTCTAATTACTGAGAGAAAACTATAATAATGGGCTCATATTTTCTAGCCTTCATTAATTATAAAGCACAAAATATTTTGTTATATGTAACTAATCAAATTCATTTTGCAATTGAATTGAAGTAGAATAGAATTTAATAAAATCAGCACTTCTACATATTAAGACATGAAAATTAGGACCTGGATAGGTAAGTGACTTGCTAGAATTCTAGTTACAGCAGGTGTCAGAGGCAGGATAGTTATCAAGATCTCTTAACTCTTAGCACCGGACTCTTTAAACTACTCTGTCACTTCTTGCCTCTCATACTAAGTATACATTTAGTAAGCAATACAATACATTAAGAATACTCTATTAAATTCAGGCCCCAGGTTTTGGTTTCTATCATTCCTTGTGTTTTATATGTCCAAATGTAAATATGGTGAAAAAAATTCAGTAAAATAAAAGTTCAAAAACTGATATTTAATATCTATCCTTCAATTTAATCAGCCTACAGCTCATAAATTCAATCCATGGATCAGAGACTTGAAACATATAATCACTTTTAACTGCTCCCTGCTCTTTTATTCTGGGCCATCCATCTGTATTTCTGCTTTGGAGAAAAGTAGAGAAAATTAATGTGACTGTGAATCAAAATGATAGGTATGAAAGAAACATAGTACAATCTTTGTGGCTTTTATACTGACTTTTTGGGTTGACAGATGGAAAATACAATACTGAGTTTTATTTATTGCCTTATTCCCACTTAAACTTCAAAACCATCTTTGACATTAAAAAGACACAGAAATCTCTTGATATCTTGTAGTAAAGGGAAAATAGTTCCTTAAATCTGCATAGTAAATCTTATAGACATCTAATCAGAGATTACAATAAAACAAAATACTTTTGTATTAGAATTATTATTATTATTACATCCATAAATTATGGCAACGACTTGTTTAAGCTGAAAAAGAGAACAATGTGACTTATATGTAAACTCTTTTGAAACTACAGTCCAGTGTTGAAGGTCTAAGGAATTTTGCATCTATAACAAAATTTGACAGTCAACCATTTAACATAAAGGAAAATGTATTCTTTACATCTATTATTCAAAACTCAATAAAATGAAGCAACACCTAACCCCGAAACATTTCTTCTTGTATTCTCAATAGGATTGGACTTGATTTATCTAGTCTACCCTGTAGAGTCTATTTTCTCCTTCTCAAAGTTTTCCTTCTCAGTCCCCAGCCCAAAGGAGTTCTACTCTCTCTTCCCCAATAGGGCTCTCACAGCTCTTTTGTACGTAGATGAAATGTAAGTGCTTCCTATTCTCTTCTTGCCACTCATTGTAAAAAAAGGATATTTCTTTAAAAAAAGAAAAACAGAAGGAAAAAGGAAAATAAAAGATCTGTGAGCATTTGCTTGGAGGACGAAGAGTGCATAGTAGGAACACTATTTTGTATGCTTGAAAGATGTCAATCAGCATTAGACAGTGGTAAAAAAAAATGGTAGAAAGTGTCACTGAAAGTACTTGGAGGCACACAATGTATGAAATAAACTTGTAGGATGAGGAGGAGGCACAGAACGATGTTATTGGTAGGTGTCTGTTTGCATTGACCTCTCTTTGATGAGCTCAGAAAGAATTTACCAGCTTGCAAGCAAGATGGTAAGGTTTTAGAGAAATGTCAGAAATTCATAGCTTTGCAATATTGGAAAAGCCAACCAATTTTAGACTCTAAACAATAATAAAAGAAAATAAGAAAATTATTGAGGGGGAAAAAAATGATTTAGGGGCATGATATCAGTCATATTACTATAACCAAAAACTGGAGAGTTTTTCACACAAAAAAATTTAAGGCTCTAGGAACAACCAAATCCTTTCAATTGAGGAAAATAATTCATGGAAGAAAAACAAGAATACTGAACTGCCTCACCAAAGCTAGATAAGCATATGCATATGCACCACACTTGAGAAAAGTGAAACCAAGTTGAGGATACAAAAGCAAAGGAATACACTGCTTCTGGGAATTATGTCTCAAAAAGAACTGCGGGCTCGTTATTTAGCAATATATTTCACTAAGTATTTATGAAAGATGTACTGCTAAATGATTCATTGATGTGGGCAAAAATAAAAAAAAATTTAAAGTTACTATTTAAGACTTAAAATTATCTTTAGGCCCCTAATAGACCAGGGGCAGGAAACAAGCTGAAAATGCTATCCTCCATCCATTCCCTGATGGCCCCTTCAGATACAGTCAACATGGAAGGACGAGCAACTCCCAGAGTGTAGCGCCGTGGGAAAGTTGATGTACTGCAGTAAATTGCAACCATACATATTTGGGGCAAAAACAGCTTACATTTTAATTTCAAGTATACCATGTGAGACTCATATTGGTTGTAACAAGTTTAATGATGTGTTTCAAGTTGGTAAAGTCAAAACAAAAATTGCTTTAATTTTTCTCCAATTACTGTCTTAAAAGGACTCAATAGAATAAAAATTTAAGTGCCACAAGGGCAGACATCTTTGTTTTGTTCACAGGTGTGTTCTCAACAACAAGCGCAATTCCTGCTACAAATATTAACTGACTAAAGGAATCAATAAATGCTCTTTTAAATTTTGTTTTGTTCCCCTCCAATTATATCCTGTGCAGATTCCATGAATCTTGAGGCTCTTTCTATTTCTAAATCAAATTTAAAGTTGCAATTTCAATGTGGATTTAAACTTTATTGCCTCCTGTGCCCTCAAGGCTGACTTGGGCTGGGATTCTAGACTACATGGAAAGAAGGAGAGGCACTCCCTGGCTCTGAGCTATTTTTCCTCTTTTTTTAATCTTCAAGGTCTAGTCCCTTTTGTTTATTGGACAGGGAGAAAGAAGGAAATTAGCTAAGCTCTGCAAATTGCTATAGTGTAGTTGTAATTTTCTTAAAGTTTCTCTAAACAACCCTGAGGAACAGAGATGCTCTTTGTAGGCTAAGAGTTCAAATACATGTCCTCTCCAGGGTAAATGTGTGAATTTTTCAGTATCTTCTTCAGTATGTCCTCCTCCCAGTTTTCTGTGACATCCCCTGTGGGACATCCTCTGCAGCCCAATGTTTCTTCCACTTTAGCTGGCTGCAGGCACCCTTGCTGATGAGTAACATGATCAGAGATGGGTATATATTTGTAACTGTGTAAATGCTACTCTTTGGAAATATTTTTTAAAAAACTTTTTCATACAATTTTATGTTCAACCCTTAAAATTGGTCTCCCTTAAGAACCAAGTGAAGGGCCATAGAAATTTCCAAAACCTCAGGATCCAAGAAGTTTTACTGCATATTAAATAAACCATTGAACAAGCTCTCTTTGTGTCATTGGCAATGCATTATAAAACATTTTTAGCTGGTCTCTGCCTCTCCATTTTGTTGAAGTGAGTATATAATAGAAGGAGCCCTGTCTTTCACAGTCAACCCCAACTCCCCTCTACTGGAACACTTACTGAATTTCTGTAGACTACAGGGCCCCATGGGAAATTAAGAATCAGTAACACACACACATGCACACAAAGTCACAGTGCTCTAATCTATGTGATTGATATGTAAAAATCACTACTTCTTTCTGGAACAGAATGAAATGTCTTAAAATTTTGGAAAGACAACTTTCCTAAAATGTTCAAGATGCTTTTGTATTCATGATGTTGTTTTGTATCTAGTACATAATTTTTACATTAAATGTAAAGTGCTAATAAATAAACATGACCTATGTGGCCTGTCACTCACATACAGTTTGACACAAGAAGTAGCAAACAGAGTTTGCTTAAAGAAAGGGTGTTGGAAACTTTAGAAATTAAGAAAAAGGGAATCAGTGCATAGAAAAGGGAACTATAACAGTGACAAGAGAAAATGATTGATTTTTCACATAGTATCCCAGAAGGCTCTCAGTTATAGGTGTTTAGCGTATTTTGAAGAAATTATATAGCTAAGGAATACCAGAAACCACAAAACATTTGCTAATATCAAAAGTAAAGATCCTTTAGTTTGGAGCAATTTTAGGGTTATGAATCTACAATAGGATTTACCATGGTTGTAATCATAAGTGAGACAAAGAACAACAAAACAACGGAAATCAGTTGTCATGATAAATGGGGCGCTAGTCAACTTCACAGCCTAGACTCCCCCTAAGTCTCTCTTGCAATGTATAAGGCACAAGGAAATGAAGTACTCTCAGTGTAAAATTGATACTTATGAAACTCTGTGGAACCAGAGGACATGCCTGTGCTCGGTCTTATATTCATTCCAACATCCTTTAATTATCAAATGAGGCAAGAAGAGTAGAAAAATAGTCAAAATACATTTTATTATGGAATTTCCTACTTTATGAATAGAGTAGCATAGTTTTTCTCAGTAACAGATAAATTGTATATAACTCCTCTCATACCCAAAGCTCAGTGGAAAGAAAGGGAAGGAGTAAATGGTTAGAAACTAAGGTTTTGTTTCTGTGGTCTTGAAAGTTGATAACTTAATAGATACAGTTTTTTTCAGAGTAACTTAATGTGCTTTTCTGTATATAATAATGCAGGCCCCAAGGTGAAAATCCAAATTTGTTTCCTGAAACTTTGGGAATAATTGAGTTCAGAAGGCAGTGCTAAGTGAAATTGCTTTAGTAAGTCTAAGACACAGAGTCTTGTCACAAAAGCCTCACACAGCATTTGTCATTACTGATTACTTCTTCCTTCTTGAAGTACATTTTTCACTTGATGTAATGGCTAACTTTATGTGTCAGTTTGCCTGGGCTAAGGGATGCCCAGATAATAATAAAACATTATTCCTGAGTGTGTCTGTGAGGGTGTTTCTGAAAGAGATAAACATTTGAACCAGTAGACTGAACAAAGAAGATGTGCCCATAAAAATGTGGGCAGCATTATTCAATCCAATTGAGGGCCCAACTATAACATAAAGCTGGAAGAAGAGCATGCTTTCTCTCTCTTCTTAACCTGGGACATCCGTTTTCTCTAGACTTCAGATGTCAAATTTTCTCTTATATGTATCTATACCTATACCTGTATCTATATTTCTTATTGATTCTGTTTTTCTGGAGAACCCTAACTAGCAAACTTGGTTTCATAAATACCACACTCCCCCAGTTTCCCCCTTACCTCACTGGTTACCTCTTTTTAACTTCATTTTCTGCATTGTTCTCAAGACTTTGAATATTAAATTATTCCAAAAGTTAATTCTTCATTGACATGTATGCCTGGTTGTTTCTGTACAATCTTATGGCTTTAAAAGTAAGTGATATGCTACAACTTACAAAATAAATATATCTGGTTTAGACCATTCCTTAGAGATTCAAACCCTTATACCTAAATGCCTACTAAATGGAACCTCACTCTTTACATGACAAAACTATTTTTTTCTCTCTCTCAAACCTACTCTCTCAGTCTTCCTCTCCTCATCAAATGGCACCATCATTAACCCAGCTGCTCTTGTAAAAATCTAGGAAGTTGCCTTTTACTCCTCTCATTCTACCTCACTCTACATCCAATCCTACTTTATCCCCCATTATCTTTCACAGGTGTTATCCTCCCAAAACCTCCTGCACTTCTAATTTCACCTCAGGGCCTGTGTATTGGAGGACCTGGACTGACAATATTCTCCATGGTTTATAAGACTGTCAAGGGTCTGGCACCAATCCACGCAAATATCTTACCTAATTATTTACCACTCTCTCATATTATTGTCATTTCTTAAAACAAACAAACTCAAGCTCCTTTCTTTTACTTCTGCATTTCTCATCAGTGCAAGATCAGAGCTCAGCTCAAAATGAAGAAGTTAGCCAGAAAGAAATGACTAGTGGCAGTTGTGTCCAATCTATAAGAACAGAGATGTGTTATGTTAAATTACAATTTATTGGCTAGATTTGGTGCTAGCCTTTTACTTCACCACCAGTAATGCGTGTGTTCTGTGTTATAAGCCGGCCTTGTATGAGAGTTTATTTTGAGAAATCAAGAATAATTAATTCCTTTCCTCATTTTGATTACACAAATGGGGATAAAAGACAAGCTACAGAAAACAAAATTGAGAATTTTTCTCTTTGGGAAAATGTGAGTCTCAGCCTCTTGGTTTCTAGTTTGACAGACTATAGGGCACAGAAAGAAAAAAATCAAACAGACTTGAGTCCTTGGCAAGGTTGACATAGCAGGATATGAAATCAAACACTGAAGAAGCATTTTAGGAGACTATAAAATGTTAAACTTACCATAAATTCCTTATTGCATCACAAAAGCATAAGACTAATAAATCAAACCATTTTGGAGAGCCCCAGGTCTAACATTTAGAACTGATAATAAAAATGGATTTGGGGCATGGATTGTCAAGTTTTGGCACTCACAAGAAAGGGTGTAGATAAACAATGATGTCAGATGTTGTTCAGGATGCTTAGATCTTTGATTTTACAGCATTTGTAATAAAGCCTCTGGTTTCCTGGTGCCTAGTGTCTCATAAGTGTGTATTTTTCTTCAAATATTTCATTTGATTTAACTGCACTCAGTGAATACTTTAGCTACTAGAATTATTGAATGTCTACTCTAATGGGGGAGCTCTGAATATATTGATGATTCCTAGCCATTCTAACAAATATAAGTCATGTTTTAGTCTAAATGCACTGAACATATTGTCTATACCTGTGGATCTAATAGAGTAGTCTATATTTTTCTTAAAATATTATTTCATTAAATGGTTAGATAGTCCATCATATAATGAACACTATTAATGAGTTGCCAGATAGGGCCTCCTTATTCTATTCCACAAAATATATTTAAAAAACCCAAGGATGTAAGCATAATTAATCTATTATTGATCACTGTGATGCTCTGTCATCTCCTGAAACATTTTGTCAAGAAAAACAGAAAATTGTTTGTAGCATTATTGATCTTTCCTGATCATTGTATTTATTCATATGAATATTTCATTACAAATTGTAATGGATACTCTACTGGTTCTCAGTTATTAATTCTCATTTAAATACTTATTTTGTTTTGTTTTCTCCATTTTATTATGAACATTTGCAAACATATAAGAAAACTGAAATAATCTTATATTGAACACATATATGTATATCGAAACACTTAAATTTCTATCATTAGTATTTTTTTTTTCAAGTCATGAAGTGTTTACTGAATGTTTACCATGTACCAAGTCTCGGTTACAGTGGTAAGCAGCAAGAACTCAACATCACAGAGGACATGGTCTAGAAGTCAAATAAACACAAAACACATAAACACAAAATTACAGCTTGTGTAAGACAAAAGCACATGGGGTAATGAAAAAAAAAATGCAAGTGATGCTTAGCTTTGAGGTTGGACAGTTAACTCTCTGAGGTGGGGCATGAGTGGCTGAGCAGGAAGAATGCTGAAGCTGGAGAAGCAATAAAGGCAGAAGGAACAGCCAGCACAAAGGCCTGGAGGCAGTGAGGAGCTTGCAGGTTTGAAAAACTGGAAAAAGGCCCTAAGCAAAGCAGACAAGGGAGAGATGACAGAAGCTGAAGTCACAGAAATAGGAAGGAGTTGATCGTATAGGACCTTGTTGCTTGAGGAAAGAAGACTGAATTCTGCTCTGAGAACCATGAGAAGACATTGGATGTGTTTTAAGTTTTTATTTGCTTTTATAAATGGGGTGCTTTCTTCTAATTTAAAAATGTTATTTTTAAAACTCACTTTCTATTTCTAAAATTTTGTTAGTCAGTTTCTATTTTCTTTTTTTTTCAATAGGATTCCTTGCAACAGATTCTCTTAGTTTTACCTCATCTAAGAATGTCTTGCTTTCCCTTCATTATAGTTGAGTAAGAGTAAAAGCCCGTTGGAAGTTCACTGTTTCTTAACTCTGTAGAATTATAAAATCTGTAGATTTTGTTCAAATTTGGGAAAATTTTAGCCATTATTTCTTCAGCTACCCTTTCAGATCCATCTTCTTCCTTTCTCTACTTCTGGGATTCTGATGAGATGAATGTTAAATTTTATATATATATATATATATATATATATATATATATATATATATATATATATATATATATATATACTTACAAGTCCCAAAGCTCTGTTTACTTTTTTCAGTCCATTTTCTTTCTATTGTTCAGATTGGATTATACCTATTATTCTGTCTTCAGGATCACCCTGTGCTACCATGCCATCCCTTGGTCTGAAGGTTCCTAGGCAGTCTGCCTTCTTCTCTCCACATTTCAGAGTAGTCTCATATTTTAAAATTATCTGTGTCCACTGTGTTTAGCTATATTAATGGGAGGAATTGGCAAAAGTATATTTACCCCATCCTGTTGAAAATATTTATATTTAATACTTTTTGAGAATCAGAGGCCAGATAAACAATTTCCTCCTCACACATACACAAAGTAAGATAAAAATTTCAATATATTTATGTACCTTCATGTAACTTATGTCTTAAAAACTAGCAACTGTTTTCTGATTATCCAAATTATGTCCCATTTCCTGTAGTACATAAAAAGATAAGGTCCTCTTAGATACTCATTACATAGTTTTGTTTTCACAAACAAATAGAAGGTTAATCTTACAAAAAAATTATTTGATGTTAATAATTCTAAAATAATTTATGCTTCCAACATTTAAATGGATCATAAATAATGATATTCAGAAAATTATTTTAGGGGCATATATAAAAATAATGATTTTCAATAAAGATGTTATTGTGATTTCAAAAATATGTTGTTAAAAATAATAGCATTTTTTTCTCCCTATAATAGTCTGACTTTAATACCTGCTTTGAAACTTTCAAGTTTACTTTATGCTATATAATGTATAAATTTAGGAACTTATTTCTATTCTCCATTTCATTAAGTCATTTATTTTCTTATAGCTATCACCAAAATCTTTGTGGAAAAAATAAATGGAGGTTGTCTTATGCTTGGTTCTTGTGAGAGTTAGTTCAAATAAACATTGGAAGAGGAATAAAAGTGACATGGAAGGGAAGAAGATCAACCACAGATATACTAATAAGCAAGTTTTTACTTTGGGTAACTGAGGCCATATATAATCTGTTGAGAATTCCTCACAATAGAGAAACTGAATGTTATTCAATGATTTCCACTCATTATTGGCTGTGAGCTGAACTTGGGGTAATGACTCCCTGTCTTCTCTAATGAAAGGAGTTTCCATTATTACAGAAGAAAGCCCTCAGCATGCCAGGGAATGAGAAGTACAAAGGTACTACAAGCAGGCCCCTGCTTATGTCTGCTGCTTGAGAGTGAGTATAACCTTAAATAATCAAATAAGCAGCTAATATAAATATGCACTCATGTGTTAGAGCAGAATCAGAATTATTTTTTTAGAAGTCTTCTGATTTTACTTACAGAAACTCCAACTTAGAACAAAGATGGTTCAATTTTCGTTTCAGGCAGCTTACTGTTTATGTTTCCTAATTTTAACAAAATGAGGTCCACTCCACCATATATTAGTTCTGTCTCAAAAAGTCTTATCTGCTTCAAAAAACAATTGAATTTCAGCATTGAAAGAAATGGCTAAGATAATCCAGTTATTTCCCTAGTTAACAGCAAACATAATTGCTTTTAGTCTCTGCTTAAGCAAATACTTTTAAAACATTATAATTTATTCTACTGATGGGTAATTATAATAGTTATGATTATAATAATAATAGTAATTATATAATAATAGTTACAACAGTTGTATTGCTTACTACCTGTTAATCCCCTAAATTTTTCCTGTGTTATGCAAATAAAAAAGATACAAATGAATGGGCTTATATCACTCAGAAAATTATCTTAAATTATTTAATGTTTATTCACTTGATATCTTTATTATTGATATTTTGGGTGAAACACCGATCTTATCCTGTCTTTGGCCCTTTAATGATATAAACACAAGTGCCACAACCACATTCACCACCTGACTACAGCGTTATTCAGCCATAGTCCTGGAGCTTCTCCATTTGTATTTAACACATTCCTATTTAAACCCTGTCTCTGGACAACTCTGACCTCAGTGGCTTTTCCAGCAGTTCTGCTTCAGTCTCTGAATTTGTTCTCCATTGCAAGGTAATCCCTGCCATTTGGTTCTTGGATTTTTCAAAATTACTTTTGTTGATTTCATCATTTTATTTTCTCCTACTTCTTTTTACCCCTGACTACTATTCATAAAACTGTCCACATTGTGAATTTGCTCCCTCAGAGTCAAGGGCATTTTTCACATGTCTTGGTGTTAAAGAAGGTAGGAGACCAGTGGTTATTACCATATATCCATATTGATTTAAGCAACCTGAAGATACAAGTCTTTCCTCAAGGACTTAAATGCTCTATTTCACCCTCTTTGGAAAAGACAGAAAAAATGTCTTTTGTATTCCTGTATATATTTATATTAACAAGGATTATAACACTAAATCATATGTTCTTCTTTTCATTTATACATTCAAAGGTAAGAGTACATGTCCAATAGTTAAGAACATGAAATTACACCTTCAATTTCTGTTTTTCAATACATTTGCATTTTCATAACTATGACTAAAGTTGAAGTGAAGAAATGCTTAAAATTCATTTATCAATATATACATACAAAACATGCATGCCCACACACATGCACAGCTGCGCACCTTTTAAAAGTGCCCATTCATAACAATAAAATTGGTGTATGCACTTTATCTGCTCAAATAAAGTAGAATTTAATACACTCGGGCGCTGCTGTTTAGGTTACTGACTACATATTTTGCCCTTTATTCTCTTTTGTTCTTTTACCCAGAGGAGTCTATCAGGAGACCACATACAGAAATATCAAGTAAAATATATCATAAAAAAAGAACTCTGAGAACCTAGTGACCTGAAAAAATGTTACTTATGAAACTAATGACCTAAGAATGCCTTCAAATCGGAGAGCAACTAGTATGGCAAAAAGACCTTCAAAATGGACTCGTAAGCACTGATCCAGATAGAAGATTAAATAGCACAATATATTTAAAAGCATAAGGTGAAAAAGGAAAAGTTGGAATTTCTTACTCCACACAAGTTTTTCACTCTGCCACTGAGACAGCATCTTTCTTTCGTTTTTCCTTCCCTTCCTCCTTCTTTTTTCCTTGCTTCTTTCCTTCCTTCCTCTCTCTTTCTTACAGCATTTTATAGTCTTTTCTTTTGGTATTAGATTAGTTTAAGTTTATCATGTATTCAAAAAAAACTGTAATAAGATATTTATATAGCAAGTCAAATATTGATTCATGGGTATAAAATATGTCATCACACTATGCTAACTAGGATTTTCATGGGCTTATTACTACAATTAATCTGAGGAATAAATGCCAATTATCTTTGGAAGCTTGTATGTATATAGTTGTCTACTCATTTTTATTTTTAAATCATAAGAATTTACAGTAATAAACTTCTAAAGTAATTATTAGTAATATATCTGACTCTAAGGATATATTAAATTTGATGTAGTGAATAAAACCATTGATTTTCCATTTTTCTAATCAATAAAATATTGACAGTCTTTATAGCCAAGTAACAAAACCAAAAGGAGACATTTACAATAATTAGCTAAAGTTTAAATTGATTGATAAAGTTCTTATTAATGTTCAGAATGATAGTTTTTATTTTATTTGACAGGAAGAAACACAGTTGTTATATCCTTTTTCATTTAGAATGGAGAGGCAGATGTCAAATATGCAAAATGAATTTGAATCTACAATTTCTTTAGATCAAAAATGCTTATAGATCAGAAATTTATTTTTAAACAGATATATTATCCCCAGTGTATAGTTCAACAGGTTTATTAGAAATTATGGATGAACAGTTACAGTTCTGAAAGAGATCATAGGCTTGTTTATACACAACTCTCAATAATCCCACAGTATAATTACAAAGTACGTTTTCTGTTGACATAATCAACTGGTTCTTTTTCTTTCTTTCCTGACATAATTAAATAAATATAAAATATTATTTATTATGCAATTTTTTTGTGCTTCTCAAAAAAGCCTCATAAAGATCTACATCAAGTCACAAAATTAAACCTAATCATAAATCACACATTTGCTTTCTAATTCAGAGTTGCTAGAAAAAGTTCACTATATATATATTTATTGAATTTACAATTTTGATTGTCATTTACTAGATCTAAAGCATTTGTTTTTGAGGTTTAATGATGTTCTTCCTCCAATACATTTTTGTAAATTCTTATTCATTTTCATAATTCAGTGTTATTTATTAGGAAACCAGTTTATACTCATTGGAAAAGAAACTGGTTGACACAGAAAATTTTTCACCAACAATTCCATGTCCCTGAGTAAAAAGTTTCTGATATTTTTACATACATGCACATGCTATAATTACTACACATTCTGCTTTTTGGCTTGCTCTCTAAGCTTATTTTCTCCAGTCACAAAAAAGCATTCTACAACATAACTTTGAATAATTGTATAGAATATCATTTACATATACAGTATTATATTTGAGAACTTAGACTGTTTCTTATTTTGTATTACTGTACATAATATTGTGATGAATACCCTTATAAGCTATTTGGTTGTTTATATTCTTTTTATAATTATAAATCCTTACATGAGGATTTTCTTAAGAATCTATGTTATTTTTGAGTTTTTCATTTCCATTTCCTCTTGATTTCCAGATGCTCATACCACTTTATACGACTATCAACACTGTCACATTATATCTCCTTACCTGCCCCCTTATTCACACTGGCAGATAGATGGTTGAACAGCTACATAAATAAGTCTTTCAAATTTAATAGGTAAGACATAGTATTTTATAGTATTTAATTTTATATTTTTACTACAAAAAAGTTTAAATATGATTATGTTTATTATTAGACATTAATAATTTTTGTGTGTAAATGTTCTTTTATATACTTTACCAAATTATTTTTCAGGACATTCTCCCTCATTGTTTTATCAATTCATGGCAATTTGTATTTTGTCAATCCTAACAATGTAAGCAATGTATCCATCATTGCAATATGCTACTTTTTCATACTTTGTTCTTAAACTTTTATTTTCTTAATTTTAAGAACATTTTAAAGTATTTTATGCCTTATGCTTTTCTTCCTGTACTTTTAATGTACTTCAGGTACATATTCTTAGTTACGTTTTTGAAGGGTTGTATTTTGATTCTATAGCAAGAGACCAAAGAAAGGTCAAAGAAAAAATAATCAATTTTACCATTTGGTTTTTCCTCAGTTCCAAAGGTTAATGTAAGTTTTCATAAGGTCTGCTTTAAACCTTGACCAGAGATGATAATTGAGAATGAACTCTGGTATGTTTTCAGGTAAGAAAGGAGCGCTGAAAGAGCATGAAAAAAATCTCAGAAACAAGTCAAATCTCAGAGACAATAAATAGCTGAAGACAGCAGTTAGCAATGAATTAAAGGAAATTTTATTTATTTCCAAATTTCAATGTTGCAAAAGTCTATGAAGTAGCTTTTGCTAGAAATACCATTGATGAAGAATCATCAGTTTCTTCAACTGATGTTAGAAGAGATGAACCAAAGAATTGACCCTTACTGTGGAAAACTGTGACTTCTAAATTGTCTGGATCAAAACAAGATAATTAGTTAATGCAGAATAAGAAAATGGATAAATTCTGAAACAGGATAGATACATTTCCCTTAACAAATTCTGGCTAAGATTTCCCCTGATCATTAGAAATTGAGAGGTAAAACTACAACCAAATTAGTGACACTTAATAGTGTGATTTAAGTTTTAACATATAAAATTTCATAGATGTAAAAGGGTTACTACCTCATCATTAGTTTAAAAAGATGAAAAAAAAGATATGTATCTAAAAGTTTGGGAGGCCTCTAAAGGGTAATTGTGTACAAAATTCTCTCCATGTAGAAGAAACAGACCTAGTAAAGAGTTTGTCTTACAGATTACTACAAGGTTAACAATTAATAAATATTCTGTGCTTGATATACATCCAGCTCTGCATTCAGTATGTTACATGGAGTTCCTTAATTATTCCTCTTAACAGCCCTATGAGGTAACTCTACTTTTACATGCATTTTACACATGAAAAAAAAAAAAAAAAAAAAAAAAGAGGCCAGGAAAGACAAATAAACTGAATGAAGGGAGGAAGGAATGATTGAATAAGTAAATATAATCAGGTCTTTCTGACCTGAGAATCAATGTTCTCAACCATGCTGATTCTTTCAAAATGCTTACAAGTAAGTTGCTATAATTTTAAAATATTTTTCTTATTGGTTTTCTCTCTTTAAGGATTTATCTGAGATACTCATAATTTTTAAATCTCTTTTTTTCCTATAGATTGCCCTTCCTCTTATTTGATCTGTACATACTACTTTGAGTCCATATGCCTCAGGTGAAAGACTGGGCTGTTAACACTAATATCTCTGTTACAACCTTTTTGCAAAGATCAATCATAATAATGGCTTTTAAAGTAATTTTATATATTTTAAATTACTATCCAAATATCAATTATTAACACACCAGAGCTTTTTACTCTCTGTGATGGTTAGTTTTATGTGTTAAATAGGCTGGGATATAGTCTGAATTTATTCAATTAAACATGAATCTCGGTGTTATTGTGAATGTATTTAATGCATATGATTAACATCTATAATCAGTTGACTTTAAGTAAAGGAGACTTTTTTTCCTTGAAAATGTGGATGGACCATATCTAATCAACTGTAAGTTCTTAAGAACAAAGCTGGGGTTTTCAGGAGAAAGAAGTAATTCTACCACAAGACTACAATATTAGTTCTTGCCTTACAGTTATGCTATTAAGCCAACCCTACAGATTTCAAACTTGCCAGTCCTCACTATTGTATAAGCCAATTCCTTGAAATCTAGCTATCTTTTTATCTATCTATCAATCCTCTGTCTATCTATCTATCATCATCGATCTCTTATTGGTTCTATTTCTTTGGACAACCCTGACTGACACACTCCCTATCAGTTTGAATGCTTCTTGAGAACAAATGCCCTTGCAGTAATTTTCTCCCAAGTTATCTTAAGAGCCTATGAATGCACTTTAGACTTTCAATAAGTAAATCCTGGATAAATGAAATTTCATGATATTAATCCCAGGTAGGGAACATAAAGCTTCCGAATAGCTTAAGGAGGAAGTGGGGATAATAGGAAAAAATATATATAAAGATAAATATAATTTATTCCATCCACTCTATAGAAATCAAGTCCAATGAGATGCCTATTTTACCTAATCTCCAAGAAGTTTTTCCTTTATTTGTATTTGCCTTGTTCTAATTTTTGTTGTCAAGTTTTTAATATACTCATTTTTAAATAATCTAGATTTTGGAATATGTGCTTAGATTTTCTTCTTGTACCTACCAAGCAAAGAATGTAATGTAAGCACATTTAAAAAAATAACCCCTGTTTGTGTTCTCCAAGTACTGGTAACAAATGGAAGATATTTTTATAATGCTAAAATTCATGAAACATATGTAAAAGATAAGGTATATATGTATATATGTGCTTTTGCTTGTATATACCTAATTCTATATCTATAATTATATCTATATATGTTTAAATGAATAATGTTGCCTTTTACATCTATCAAAACCCAGGGCTAGTTTAAATGGAAACGATGCACAGCAGCATTCTAAAATCCACTTGTTTCTTATCAATATATTTTTGTAACTTTTCCTGCCTGACATTTGTGCTTTAAGTCAAAAGTACTTACGTGAAAGCATTTTTTTTTCTTTTTAAGCCATCTTCCCTGAAATTGTGTAGGAAGAAGTGAATCACTACCACTCAATCCCTGACATTAATTCAACAGACACATATTTTGATTTCAGAAGAATTATGGAAACATTCTTTCAGAAGAGAACAATGAAAGATAGCATTCTGTGTTTAGCACATTTCCCTTTTCCAAGTGGCAATGGAGCGTTGTAACGGCAAAGTAAATTGCTTCCTATTTCTATCTGCTTTATAAAACTGTGACACTGACTGAGTTGAATCACTGAGAACACATCTGTACACAGCTGAATGCAAAGTTTTATGTGATGGTACAACTAGGCAGAGTCATTTTGTTCTTGGCTGTTCTGATAACTAACAATGCTTAGGCCATTAATTTGCACACAGTAGGGTAACATTCAGGGTACTGTAAGGAAACTTAGTTTTAATTTAACAGATTTTTATGAAGGGACTCTTTATACAGGTGTGACCTGGGTTAAGGAACACAGCAAGAAATGGATGTACACCAGAGTACCAGTGGCAGGCCCCCTGGGTCAAGAGTGAAATGATGTTATTAAAGCCCAACAGAGAGGTTGAAGCCATAGAAGCAGAGCTGCCTCATAAGAATTCTAACCACAGAATGCTGTCTTTTGCCAAAAATGAAGCAAGGCAAGGACAGAGGTTGTTAGAAGTGATAAATACCTTCACCTTTCTCTCCTCTAGCTTTCTGATATCCTGTGATACTATTGACCATATCCAATCAGAGACCAGAAATCAAGAGAGCTTAGATGATGCCATGTTTAGAAATAAGCCTCCCTGAGCACAGAACAGGGCAGGGAAGGGTAAAAAAGAGAGTTTTAAGGAGAGTGGGAGACCCACATATAGTAGGCATATCTTGGACATAGGCAAGTTGACTCACAGATTCTTTACTAAGTCTAAGCTATTTGAAAATATAAGTAAATGAATTGATGGGTACAGAATAATGATGCTGACAATTATAACAATATCATTGCTCTTCAATGTTGAATGACCATTAATTCCTACTAGGTACTATGTACTTATTATACATTTTCCTTATCTTCATAATTAGTCTGCAAGATGTTATTAGATTTATTTTACATATGATGTAGCTGTGTTTCAGAATGGTTAACTATGTTGCTCAAGTTCACCCAGGAAGTAAGTAGTAGAATCAGTATTTGCTGGGTTTCGAGAGTTTCAAAATCAACATTCTTTATGTGATTACATAGTGGATTCCAGGTATGAAAGTAATTTACCAAAAGAAGAAAGGAACAACAACATTAGACTGAGGACCCAGAGTAGTGTTCAAAATTTCATGACAGTGATTTCAGTGAATATTAATTATTCTTAACTGAGCTCTTCTTTTGCAACTTGAGTGAAAGCTATAGAAAACTACAACAGTTCATCCCTGGCAAATGTTCCTAATAAAAAATTCACAGAATAGCATATAATTTCAGAGTGTTCCAGAGACTAGAGTCCACCCATAAATTTTTTCCAAGGAAAGATTACATAGACTACAAAGAAATACCAATGGCTTATTCAATGGACTAGTAAAGCACCCTATCCAAACCTCAGACCCTGACAGGATAAGACCATGAAATTGTAGTTACTCCAATCACTATCTGTTATTTTCCAGAGATTTTTAAGATATAATACCTTATATCTGCCTTGACATGCTCCTCTTTCATTCTATCAAAAAAAAAAAAAAAAAACCCAAACAGCAAACAAACAAACAAACAAACAAAACCTGAATGTCTTATTCTACTGATGCTGACATAACAAATTACCATAAACTGGATGGCTTAAACAAGAAGCATTTATTTCTCACATGTTGGAGGCTAAGAAGTGCAAGATCAAAGTGTCAGCAGATTTGGGTTTTGTAAGAATCTACTTCCTAGTTTCCAGATTCCATTTTCTCCTATCTCACATGGTGGAGAGCACAAGAGAGGCCATCTTTCTCCTGTCTTTTCTTATAAGGTCATTAATCCCATTCACCATTCACAAGACTTCCACCCTCATGACCTAATTACCTCCTTAAGGCCCCACCTCTAAATACCATCACATGGGGGTTTAGGCTTCAGCAAGTGATTTTTGTGGTGACACTAACATTCAGCACATAGCACACTGCAAGATATTACAGGGAAAGGTTAACAAGACATATGTGGTCTCTGAAGTTCAAGGAGATTTCTATCGGCCATATTATGAAAGAAATAAATAGAATGCTGAGACAAGAGAATATGAACAGAGGGCTTGTCCTTTGGTGAACAGATCAGTCTTTGTGAAGACGATTTTTAAGTTGGAATGAAAGAATAAGAGTAGACAAGCAAAAGGCTAGCATTAAAGATTCCATAGGAGAGACAGTAAAACCCTTAAAAGGAGGAAGGACATTGGCATTGTTTTAAGAATTAGAAGGTAAATGTGAAATGGAGTGGCTTGAGTAAAGGATGGATTAGCATAAGAATGGGATGGGAAGGAGGGACCCTTTAGATTCCGAGGGCCTCCTTGGTCCTAGGGAAGCCATGCAGGAGAATGATAAAAACAGTTCTTTTCTTTTTAAAGATTACTCTGGGTCCTGTCTTTTAAGCACATTTTAGAGTGGCAAGAGTGGACACACAGGAATCATTTAAGAAGTCAATGAAATAACCACATAAGACGTGTGGTGGCTCTACTAGGGTACAGTGGGAATGGAGAAAACTGAATGGACATCAAATATATATTAGAGATCAAATGAACAGGATTTTCTGAAACTGCATATGAGAAGTAAGGGAAAAAATTTAGTGGAGTATGACTCCTGAATTTTTGGCTTTAGTAAACTTGATACTGTCGCATCTACTAAATGAGTAACAGGTTTGGAGAGAAAAAAGAATCAAACTTTCCATTTTGCACACAGTAAGTTTGGAATGATTAAGTGGAAATTTGAATATAACAGTCTGAGATTCAGAAGATTTGATTTGGCTTGAGGTATAATTTCAAAAGTAATCAACAAACAGATGGCAGTAAGATTCAGTGAGCAGAACATATAAAATGAAAAGATAATGACCCAGCACATAATTAGAAGGAACTCTAATATTTAGAGGCTGATTTAATTTATTAATTGGGAAAGAATATTGGGAAGGAGTGACCAATAAATTAAGGAAAAAGCCATGACTACATATTGTCATGAAAGTTAGTATGAAATGTTAAGAAGGATTTTATAAAATATGGGATAGACAAATGTATAAAGTCCTACTGAGAGATCAAATGAGCTTAGGATAGAAATATTTTGTTTGGTTGGAAATATGTAGGTCATTGATGGCCTTGACTAAATAGATTTTATGGACTGTGATGGAGATTAGCAATTTTAAGCAAAGCAAGTAAAAAGTAATTAGTTGTCTAGACAATTAATCCTTACTGTTTTGCTATAAAAAAGAAGGCAGACACATGGGTTTTTATTTAGAGACAAATGTTGACAAAGTTGCTCTTTTCCCAGTTGTTTCAGTTGAAACAAAATATAATGTGAACTTATAAAGGCAAGAATGCTCTAAATAAAAATTTTTAAGTGATAATACAAAGGAAAAAGAAAAAAGCAAAGGAACAATGTTCTTGAGAAGAAAAATGAGGACAGGCTGTAAATGTCAAGGCTAACCTACATTTAAAAGACCTCCACTGTTTTCTCAGTCTATAACTCAGTATTCATACCAACAATCAAGATTAATTTCTTAGGATATATGAAGGAGCAGAGAGAAACAATTCAAACTCTGAATCAAGATGTAAGTGCACAATCTTTTTTTTTTATTATTATTGTCCTCTTAGTTTTAGAAATGTCTATTTCTAAAAGTTTACATGACAAATGCAAATCACCAATAAAATGTTTCTCTTTACATGAATAAATGCTGAATTGAAGAAGAATAATTAATTTTTGGAAAAACTATCAGAAATTTGGGGATTGTATTTTTTAAAAGCCTCACAAAGAACTCTGACAACTCTCCAGGCAGTGATGGACATCTGACTTAGAAAGGAGATTTTGTAAACCTGTTTCTTAAACTCCAGACTTGTGCATTCAATTACATGCTTGACATCAATAGTAAACATCCAAAAATCAACATGTCAAAAACAAATATTTGATTTCCCATCCCTTACTCCAAACTTGTTTCTCCCGAGTACTTCTCATTTTTGTAAATGGCAATAATGATTGATCCAGTAGAGCAAGCCAAAACTCTAGGAGTTATCAAATTGGCCCTTGTTCTCTTTCCTGCCTTTCCCAGTTGAATACCTCATCAGGTTCTATTGTCTCCAAATCAAATGTATACATGATATAGAATCTATCAGATTCTATTATTACTGTTCATACCCTACTCAAAGCTATTAATATTTTTTGCCTAAAATAATGCAATAACCCATTTCTCACCTTTGTCTCTTTGTTACCCATTCTCCACAAAGCAGTCAGGGTGACCTTTTAAAAACAGAGCTCAGATCATGCCAATTACCTGCTGGAAACTCCCTAAAGTTTTCCCAACACCCTTCCTTCTCATTTCCTACCCCTATGCCCCTTACTTACTACTTGTCAGACACACTGTCCTTTGGTTCCTGGAATTGGCCAGGTTCTTATCCAAGTCTTTCCTCTGCTTAAAGGGGTTTTCTTCCAGATCTCTGACCATTAATTTTTGTTGTTTTTGTTATAATAGTCTCAGTAGGAAAATCATCCTCAGCTAAAAATAAATTAAAAATTACAAAATAACCCAAAAAAGAGATAGCACTATGCAACAGTAGTAAGTCAAACCTATACAATAATGGGGGGAAAAAACCCTCTACCAACTAAGAATCACTCTCATAAATACAAGTGATGGATAGCAGCTGTTATGGAAAGTAATGCCAGAGGTATGTGATTCCTTAGGCTGGTATAGGAAAATAAGAATGGTGTAATACATGATTTTCAGATTAAGCAGGATCTTATAGGTCCTGTGATTTAATGATTTATTCATAATATTGCGTAAGATTTCTAAATTAGCCAACGAATTTAATAAATGAGCTTTATTAATGTATGAGTGTACTGAATTTATATAGTCATTTTATGTAATTTTTTAGCTGTAACTTCTCTGACTTTTCAAATGAAATAGCTGATAGTTTTTGATTATCACTATGTGAAGTTTTAGCACTTAACAACAGCTTAAAATCTCAATTAATTTTGCCAGCAGGGTTTTGTTAATACTTGGCCAATTAGAAAACTGAAGAAAAGAGATAACATACAATTACAGATTGTAAAGGTTTAGCAAGAATACAAAATAATTTTTCCAAAACCTTTTACCACTGACTATGTTTTGAATTCCTTCCACAGAAACCAAAAGAATTAATCTTCAAATCTGTTCTCAGTTGACTATAGGAAATGACAACCCACTTTATTACTGAAAAATTGTTTGCTTCTGGTTACTTTCATACTTTGGTCAAAATTTTATCAGTTACATAATTTCAAAGCCAGGCTAATCCTTCTTTCATAAGATAAATTTGAATATAGTTTCTATGTTCACTTTCACTGTTTTCCCCACATTTTATTAACTTAATACAGATTTATTTTTCATGTAAAACATATCAGACATTGTGCTAGAGACCTATGATACAGAAGTAAACAAGACAGTCCTGGTGCCTACTATTACAGAGATGATTTTCCTCATATGGCATAATTCTGAATGCCTTTACAAAGTTGGTTTCCTATATTGGGTTTTTGGACATGCACATACAAAAAAAAAATCCTGAAAACTAAACATGGTCCAATGAGGGTGAAAGAGAATGATCTTTATCATCTTTATCCTTAAACCATGGCTCCACTTAAAACAACTTAATGTTTACTATTCTTAAACTATTGTATAATAGTTTACAGTTAATTAATATTTCACTTTCCATAGAGCATACAGAAAATATGTATATGTATAACCCTTTAGATAGTTCTATTCTATGTGCTATTTAGCCATTTCTCTTAATAAATCATACTTTCTTATTAGAATATTCTAATTATGGGTCTTATCTACCAGAGTTACTGATATTCTCATGGTTAAAAATACTGCTTTAATTTGAATATCAAGGTTATTTTATCTATTTAAAATTTATTGAAGTACAGTTGACTTACAATGTTGTATCAGCTTTTGGTGTACAGCAGTTATTTAGTTATATGCATACATGGATATATTTTTCTCAGATTCTTTTCCATTATAGGTTATCACAAGATATTGAATATAGTTTCCTGTGCTATACAGTAGGTCCTTGTTGTTTATCTATTTTATATATAGTAATGTATATTTGTTAATCTCAAACTGCTAATTTGTCTCTACTCCCTACTTTCTCCCTTTGGCAACCATAAGTTCGTTTTCTGTGTCTGTGAGTCTATTTTGTAAATAAGCTCATTTATATCATTTTTTAGATTCTACATTTAAGTGCTATCATGTGATATTTGTTTTTCTCTGCCCGATTTATTCACTTAGTATGATAAGCTCCAGGTCCATCCATGTTGCTGCAAATGGCATTACTTTATTCTTTTTTATGGCTGAGTAATTTTCCATTGTGTGTATACACACACACACACACACACACACACACACACCACATCTTAATCCATTCATCTGTCAGTGGACACTTAGGCTGCTTTCATTCCTTAACTATTGTAAGTAATACTGCTATGAACCTTGAGGTGCATGTATCTTTTTGAATTAGTATTTTTATTTTTTTCTTAGAATATTCCTAGATCACGCTTTACAGCATACATCTTAATGGGACATGTCAGGTTTCTAAGTCAGCATTAAACTACCACCATAGCCATAAACAGTAAGGCATTAGCCACTGAAAAGAATACCTTGTTTTCTAAGCCACATATATTTTCTTAATCTTCAGTACTTCCTCTATAGACAGTATGGGTTTATAGAGTATCAGATATTATTATTACTTGTCACATAACTTTCAGTAAAACAGAACTTTCTATTTTTCCTTCCATGTTTATCCACATTCTTTATATTTTCTGTTTGTGAATCATTATGCATCTGTTTGTGAGTATTTGTGAACTTATCTGTCTGTTCAAAAATTCTATACATCATACTCTCCTTCTCACATTATATGGTCTAAGCTCATATATGGACATTATTCATGACTTTTTACTTTCTCCAGTGTAAGTGGCAACCTGTTCTCATTTACCAAACATAATACTTGGCTCTAGCAGAAGAACAGATTTAACACACTCCATTGGCACAGCTTCCCAGCTTCCATATCACTTAGTTAGGTTTGAAATATCACATAAAAGTAGAATTCTATGTTTTTTTTTTTTATAACACTTTCATCTTACTCCCTTGCCAAATTTCACCAAATTGATGAACTCCCTATTTACTACTGGGTACTGATAACGTCAAAACCTGAGAATTTGTTTTTACCCATTTTATCAATCTCACAATCTCTTATTTTATTACACCAGCAGAAAAAAAAATTTTTTCTTCTGTCCATTGTCCAAAAATTACCTCCTAACAACAATAGGACACCTTCTTTTACCAACTTCCACTCAAATAAAGAGTAGACTGCTAAGCTTTGGCAATTTTATTTAAAGAATTACATGTAGAACAGATAATCTAGAGACTTTTAAATAATTCTCTTTCTTTGATGTTTTAAAATGTGATTGTAAATAATCCTCTGATTTAATTCACAGATAAAGATCTATAAATAAGGGCATATCTAAATTACATGGTTTCTGAATTACACCTTTATTGGGTACCCTAAAGAAATTCACATATATTGATTTGACTTTAATATGTAGGTCATATTTCATATTTATCATAGCATTTGCTATTATGTCATGTCTTATATTCCATGGACATGTAAAACTTGTAGCAAAATGTTGACTCTCACACTTAACTAGTCATCTCACAAGTGTATGTGATTCATGACAGCAAAACCTTGGGCAAGATAATCGTTAATAGCTTGCATCACGAAAGGAAAGGATATATTCAAAGCTCATCCAACTGATACTGAGGTAGTTCTGTCACTATTTATAAATATTTATATGTAAACTCACATAGATAATGTGTAAAAAGAAATTTACATGCAAAGCCTACTTTATAAGTAATAGAATGAATGTGTGTAAATTACACTTCCTTAGTGTATTTAAATAGTAACCAATTTTCTTAGGTTGAAAAGAAGTATATTCAATTTTAAATAAAAGCACATTTTGAGTCTGTCTCTGTGAAGTGTAGAAATCTAAACCTTCGGTGGCATTTATAAACCTATGCCTCAATATCTGTTTCAGCCTGGGGCAGAGCCAGGATGTTGTTACAGAGAGAAACTTTGTGAAGTGGTAGGCCCGGCTTTATTTGTTCCAAGTTACTCGAGGGGAAAAAAATGCTGGTTTTAGACAATGGTAGGTGTATAGTAATCAATCTCCCAGGATTTCCAAAACTGCAAAATAACTGAGTATAAGGGGAAAATTCAACAAATCATAAAAATATGGTCCCATATACTCTGTTCTGTTTTGGACATAATTTCAACTATGATTTAACTATGACTAGATTAAAATTTTGACTTGTTTTTCTTTTCTAAAACTTTGTTCTCTTGCTTGGCTTCTCAGAATTTTTAAAACAAGTTCAGCCTTAGTCCTGGCCTCATCAGATGATACCTCTGATTAGCTCAGAATTGAAATTAAGTTGTCAAATCTGGTTAATTCTGTGGGATCTTGGATAATGAGGAATCTGTTCTCTTTCATTGTGCGTCTTGCACAGTAAAACACAGTGTTTGCATCTGTTTTTGAGTGAAATCACAACAATGAACACCCAACTGCTGATAGTGTTGAAGCTGAGTTGCATAATCATTTGTCAAGAACATTAAGATGGAATTCTTGCACTAGATGGGAGATAGAATTATAAATGGTCACAGGGCTTCCTTCTTATTTCAAGATCCTACAATTCTGCAGAACTAGTTACAAGTGAAAAAAGACCAAAATACATAAAAGTAGAGTTCTTTAAACAGACTGTAAGCTTTTGGGACTAATCTGCTGAACACTGATTCAGAAAAGTATCTAAGTAAAGGGCATAGCATATCTACTAGATAATAGGACCTCAAGCTGACAAACTTACAATTAATCAATTGGCAAATTCCCTTGGAGATATATATATGTGTGTATATATGTATATACATATATACACACACATTTAAAAAACTCAGTATTAAGCAGAAAGAGAATTTAAAATAAGAAAACCATGATTACCACCTCATAGTAAAAGTTCTAAAATAAACAGTCTTGAAAGCAGATTTCAAGACAGAAAAAAAATTACACATTAAATATAAGGAAAAAATGATTCTAATAAACATGAACTTCTCATAAGAAAATAGGAAAGCCTGAAGTCAGTAACACAACATCTTTTATGTACTGAAAGAACAATAACAACAACAAAACTACAAACCAAAAATAATATTCAGAAAAATTATCTTTCAGAAATGAAGGCAACAAAGATATTTTCAGTTTAAAAAATAACTCATTGGTACCAAATGCATACTCTAAGAAATGAGAGAACCATTTTAGACAGAAGGGAAAACTCACTGGAGAGAAACTTGGATGTTCAAGATCTAATGATGATTAATCTTGGAAATGGTAAATAAATAATGGTAAAAATTAAACACTCTTATTTTTCTTCTCATATTTTAAAACATATATATGGCTGTTTAAAGCCAAATTTTGAACAACTGCAAAAAAGACAGTAGAGTTCCTAACTGAACCTATATGTTTGAAAGTTTCTATATACTATGTGAAATGGTATAATATTTAACTGTGAATAGAAAGGAAAATTGAAGTATGTATATTATAATCCCTAGAACAACCAATGAAAAACAATGCAGAGAAGCATAGCTAAAAGCTAATAGAGCATTAAATAAAATTGTTAAAAAGGTAAAAAATCTAAAAGAAGAAAGAGGGTACAAAGGAATAAAAAGCAAACAGAAGACTGACAAACAGAAAACAAATAACAAAGTATTATACCTAGATACAAACTTCAGTAATTGCATTAAATGGCAATATTCTAAAAACTTTAATGAAAATGTTGAAATTGTAATAATAGATAAAAACAAAAGCAACTCCTAGCTTCTGGGTGGTTTTAGACAATAGTAGATGTGTAGTGATCAATCTCCCATGATTTCCAAAACTGCAAAATAACTGAGTACAAAGAGAAAATTTGACAAATCACAACAATATGGTCCCACATAGTCCTGTATCACCTCTACTCTAACTGTTTCTGTGAGCAAAGACAGAGGGGAAAAAAGAAAAGAAAACAACTTTGGGGAAGACAGAGGAGAATGATAGTAAAGGAGTTTGACTGGGAATTGGAAGAACTAACGGAAAGATTAAATTCATATTAAATTTCAAAATTCTAAAGATGTATTGAGACAATCAGAGCATAGTGTACCAGGAGATTTTTTTTTTCCAAATGGTTAAAATCTTAAATATAATTAAATAGGTATTGCCTTGTAAAAGGCCTTATGCCTGTATTGAAGGGGCAAGTGTAGTTTAAAGGGATACTCTTCCAAACACACAGTTTCTAGGGAAGAAAAATACAATAATAAAGGAAGAAGGGCTTTTTGACAATTAAATGGAGAAGTGGAAAAAAAAGTCATTGACTTTAAGCTAGGACTCTGGTAAAATGCCCCAAAATAAAATTTTTAAAGTAAACAATAGGAACATAAAGTCTATTGCAGAAAACCAAGAAATTAAAATTCACACAAATCATTTGAAATCCATACCTACCACCCATGAAAAAAAAAAAAAAGATAAATCAGGAGAAAACTTGGTCTACACTTAAAACAAAATTAAATATATTCAAACAAGCATGAAAACCACCTTGAATCAAATTCAGTATCTAAGATAAAATAGAGATAATTAGGGACACATGAACTAAATAAATTACCTTATGTCTAATGAGAAAAGCCTCAAATGAAAAAGTTAATTAAGGACATTGAAGAAAGGTAGGAAAATAATCTATATAATTAAGATAATACAAGGAAAAAAATTTTTAAAAGTGTCAAAAAGATAGGAGTAGAAATGGAAAACTAGCACAGAAAAAAACAATATCCTGTTTTCTCAAAATCCATGATAAAAAACCAAAATAAAACAATGAAACAGAACTAATATTTAAATCTGTAACATAAGACAAACCTCCAGAAATAGAAAACAAATCTGAATATAACATCCAAAGGGCTATTAGTTACTCTGGAAAATTAACCCATAATATTCAATGCTGAGACCTGTCATAACAAAACTGTTAGATTTCAAAAGTTAAATCTTCAAGGCTTTCAGGAGAAAAAAGTCAAATGACTTGTAAAAATTAGACTAGCAATTTCAAGACCAACACATGAAGCAAAGCAACAATGGAGAAACATTTTTTTAAGAACTCAAAAAAATTGTGAACCAATGATTTCATATACAGCTAAGGGTTCCTCCAAATATAATCTTTAACTGTTGAAAGCAGTTTTCTGCATGTAAATAATGATGAAATTCTACATTCATTGATCCCTCTTCAGACATCTACTCTGAGGATGTTTCATTCATCTCAATGATTTGAGGTTGTTATATTTCTTCCATTAAAAAAAAAAAACTTTATCTTTCTTTATTATCTATTACTTGTTTTCTATTTCATTGATATTTGACTATAGATCTTCTGTCACTTAATCATTCTTTTTTGTGTTTATTCTGTTTTTGTTTTTCTGCCATCTTAATATGGACTTTTAGTTATTAATTTTTCAAACTTTATGTTTTTTACACTATATATTCTCTCAAATATATATGTCAATCTTAAAATTTTATATGTAAATTTTTATTACTACTTAATTTAAAAATTATTATTTTAATTTTCATTAGGATGTTTCCTTTGAACACATTTTATTTATGGGCATCTTTTAAATTATTCAATACATGGTGATTACAATGTATTTTTTTAAACCTCTATAATGATTGTGCTATGGTTTGGGAATCTTATCTTTTCAGAGCCAATTTTGGGTAGTTTATTAAGTATTTACTTATTTGTTGAGAGTTTCTATCTAAGAGGTCATATGGCATTAATAAACCACATAGACTTTGGAGTTAAAATGGTGGATTTAAATACTAATTCTGCCATTTAACAGTTATATACTTTTTAATCACTCTTCCTCAGGTTCTTTATCTGTAAAATTGATATAGTAGAAGTATCTAACCTATGCATTATTTGCAAAAGTTAAATGACCTAATGCATTTAAAGACTTCTGAACATTTTCTGGCATACAGTAAGAGCTATATAAAATGTAGCTAATTAATTAATTTGGCAACTAATGTAAAATCTCTTCTGTATATATTTAATGTTGACTTTGTGTTAAATGCAAAATTCTATACATACGTAGTATATCTAGCTTGATAACTGTATTTTTAAATTAATGTTTGTCATCACTCATTGTTTTTCTGCCTGATATTTCTACATCTGGAATACATGTGTGCAAATTACCCAAGCTCATGATGGATTTATATAATTCATCAAGGAACAGATAAGTTTCACTTTATATAAACAGAAAATTAGAAAAAAAATGTATCAAAATCATTTTTGCAAGGCTAATATAACACTAATTATTAAATAAACATATTATAGGAAATAAAAAACACGGCCCAATGTCACTTAAACCATAAATGTTAATGGTAGCAAAAGGATCATTAAGACCTACAGATACTTGTCCCAATGAGACTTCTAGGATTCATGCCCTTGTTTAATCCCCTCACTCATTCAGTTGAGGCTGACCTATTTAACCAATAAAATTAAACAGAAGTGACAGGATGTGACTTGAAGGCTCTGTCAAGAAAGGTATTGTATTTTCCACCATGGCCTCTTGGATTGCTCATTCTGGTGGAAGCCATCCTCCATATACTGAGGATGTTCAAGAAGTTCTGTGAAACAGCCCACATAGAGAAGAACGAGTTTCCTGGCATCAGTTTCCAGGGATGTGAATGAGCCCCCATGAAAGTAGATCCTTCAGACCTAGTCAAGACGTTGCATCTCCAATCATCTTGTGGGAAATCATAAGCTACAAATATCATGGGAAATAATAAATGATTATTGCTTGTGTAAATTATTTGTTATGTAGCTATAGATAAATAATATAGATTTCTAAAATAACAATGCTTTGTGTGCAAGTTGAGTCAAAGAATAAAAGGCAAATGTAACTCAACCTAAGAAAATTTATCTAGAAAATGATTAAACTAAATGAGAAAAACAATGTCATCATCTGAATAGATTCAGGAAAAGAATTTGACAAAATTAAAATTAATTCCTAACAAAAATCTGTTAGCAAGTTCAAAATAATAGGAAACTTCTTTAACGTAGTTGACAAGAAACCATTCTTGTCATACTTTAAAGTGAAGCATTTGTGACATTTTTATTAAAAACAGGAACAAGCAAGTTTGTCTAATATACTCCTTAGTACTATGCAATATTGTATGGGAGATCAGTGGTTGCCTAAGGTGGGGAATGGAATGTGGGATGACTACAGATGGGCAAAAAGGGTATTTTGGGGTATAGAAATGCTTTAAAATTCGATTATGGTAATAGCTTCACAATTCTCTAAATTTGCTAAAAAAGCATTAGAATTGTACATTTAAAACAGGGGAATTCCATGTTTTATAAATCATACCTCAATGAAACAAAGGGAAAACACTTAAGAAAACATAATGGGGTCCTAGCCAATTTTTAAATCAAAGAAAAAACAATTGCAAATGGATAAACACTGTAAAAGTAAATACAAAGCTGTCATTATTTCAAGGAGATATTATCATCTAAATAGACAATCCAAGAGAACAATGAATTCAGCAAGGTCTTTGGCCACGACCACCGTGTAAAATACATTAACTTTCCTATATGACATCAGTAACCAGAAATACAAAGTAATGGAAAAAGTTTATAAGACACAAAGACTCCAAAGTAAATGATAAAATATAAAATAAAATGAAGATAGTGGACAGCCTTGTCTTGTCCCAGATTTTAGTGGGAAGCTTTTGAGTCTTTCACCGTTGAGTACTCTGCTGGCTGTAGGTTTGTCATATATAGCTTTTATTATGTTGAGATATGTTCCCTCTATATCCACTTTGGTGAGAGTTTTTATCACAAATGGGTGTTGAATTTTATCAAACGCTTTTTCTGTATCTATTGAGATGATCATGTGGTTTTTGTCCTTTCTCTTGTTGATGTGATGTATTACATTGATTGATTTGCACATGTTGAACCACCCTTGTGTCCCTGGGATAAACCCTACTTGATCATAATGTATAATCTTTTTTATGTGCTGTTGGATTCTACTTGCTAATATTTTGTTAAGGATTTTTGCATCTATGTTCATCAGTGATATTGGTCTGTAATCCTCTCTTTTAGTGGTGTCTTTGCCTGGTTTTGGTATCAGGGTGATGGTGGCTTCATAAAATGAGTTTGGCAGTATTCCCTCCTTTTCAATCATCTGGAAGAGTTTGAGAAGGACTGGTATGAGTTCTTCTTTGTATGTTTGGTATAATTCCCGGATGAAGTTGTCCGGTCCTGGACTATGATTTGTAGGGAGGTTTTTTTTATTGCTAATTCGATTTCATTTCTAGTGATCAGTTTGTTCCATCTCCTCTAGGTTATCCATTTTGGTTCCATATGGTTTTTCATTATATTCTCATATGAAATTCTGTATTTCAATGCTGCCCACTATCACCACTCCTATTCAACATAGTCTTGGAAGTCCTAGCCACAGCAATCAGGCAAGAGAGAGAAATAAAACAGATCCAAATTGGAAAAGAAGAGGTAAAAGTGTCACTATATGTAGATGACATGATACTATATACAGAAAACCCTAAAAGGTCCACACAAAAACTACTAGAACTAATCGAAGAATTCAGCAAGGTAGCAGGTTACAAGATTAATGTACAAAAATCAGTTGCATTTCTTTACACTAATGATAAATCAACAGGAAGAGAAAGTAAAGAAACAATCCCCTTTAAAATAACTCTCAAAGTAATAAAATTTCTAGGAATAAATCTAACCAAGGAGGTGAACGACTTATACACAGAGAACTATAAAACACTGATTAAGGAAATTAAAGAAGACTTAAAACAATGGAAAGACATCCCATGCTCCTGGATTGGAAGAATTAATATTATTAAAATGGTCATACTGCCCAAGGCAATCTAGAGATTTAATGAAATCCCTATCAAATTACCCAGGGCATATTTCACAGAACTACAACAAATCATAATAAAATTTATATGGAACCACAAAAGACCTAGAATTGCCAAAGCATTACTGAAGAAAAAGAAAGAGGCTGGAGGAATAACTCTCCCAGGCTTCAGACAATACTATAGAGTTACAGTAATCAAGACAGCATGGTATTGGTACAAAAACAGTCATATGGACCAATGGAACAGAATAGAGAGCCCAGAAATGAACCCACAAACTTTTGGTCAACTCATCTTCAACAAAGGAGACAAGAATATACAATGGAATAAAGACAGTCTCTTCAGCAAATGGTGTTGGGAAAACTGGACAGCAGCATGTAAAGCAATGAAGCTAGAACACTCCCTTACACCATACACAAAAATCAACTCAAAATGTATCAAAGACTTAAACATAAGACAAGATACAATAAACCTCCTAGAAGAAAATATAGGCAAAATATTATCTAACATAAATTTCAAAAATGTTGTCCTAGGGCAGTCTACTCAAGGAATAGAAATAAAAGCAAGAATAAACAAATGGGACCTAATGAAACTTAGAAGCTTCTGCACAGCAAAGGAAACTATAAGCCAAACAAAATAACAACCTACAGAATGGGAGAAAATTTTTGCACATGATGAAACTGACAAAGGCTTGATCTCCAGAATATATAAGTAGCTTGTACGACTTAATAAGATAAAAAAAACCCAATCCAAAAATGGGCAGAAGACCCAGACAAGGAATTCTCCAAAAAAGAAATACAAATGATCAATGGGCACATGAAAAAATGCGCAATATCACTAATTATCAGAGAAATGCAAATTAAAACTACAATGAGGTATCACCTCATACCAGTCAGAATGGCCATGATTCAAAAGTCCACAAATGACAAATATTGGAGAGGCTGTGGAGAAAAGGGAACCCTCCTACACTGCTGGTGGGAATGCAGTTTGGTGCAGCCACTGTGGAAAACAGTATGGAGATACCTCAGAAGACTAGGAATAGACTTACCATATGACCCAGGAATCCTGCGCATATATTCAGAAGGAACCCTACTTCAAAAAGACACCTGCACCCCAATGTTCACAGCAGCACTATTTACAATAGCCAAGACATGGAAACATCCTAAATGTCCACCAACAGATGACTGGATAAAGAACAAGTGGTATATTTATACAATGGAATACTATTCAGCCATAAAAACTGACAACATAACACCATTTGCAGCAACATGGATGTCTCTGGAGAATGCCATTCTAAGTGAAGTAAGCCAGAAAGAGAAAAAAAAATACCGTATAAGATCACTCATATGTGAAATCCAAAAAAAAAAAAAAAACATAAATACAAAACAGAAACAGACTCATAGACATAGAATATAAACTTGTGGTTGCCAAGGGGGAGGGGTTGGGAAGGGACAGACTAGGAGTTCAAAATTTGTAGATACTGACAGGCATATGCAGAATAGATAAACAAGATTGTACTGTATAGCACAGGGAAATATATACAAGATCTAGTGGTAGCTCACAGTGAAAAAAAAATGTGACAGTGAATATATGTATGTTTATGTATAACTGAAAAACTGTGCTCTACACTGGAATTTGACATAATGTTGTAAAATGACTATAACTCAATAAAAATGTTAAAAAATAAAATGAAGAATACCAAAAGGAATAAAAATGTACAAAATTTAATGTGGAACATAAAAAAAGACTTAGTAAATGGAGAGGCCTTGTCAAAGATTTGGATGGAAGACTCACCATAGAAAATAAGACATTCCTTTATAAATTAGTATATTACTGCAAATTAATCTGAATAAAATTCAAAAAATTATAACAAAACTTTATAAGCCAATTTGAAAAGTCATATAAGAGAAAAATACACAGGAATTATGAAGATGGTAAATAAAAATAACACCAAGAAAGAACTTCTCGTATAAAATATCAGATATAGTAGGAAGCTATAGAAATTAAAACATGCTGCTACAATTTTTAAATGTCTTACCTCTATTTATTCAGTAAATCCATTTTTGAAAATTTACCTTATAGAAATATACACATAGACAATAATGTGTATTAGGAAAATCATTGCCTACAATAGAATACAGTCAAGAATAGCATAGTAAAATACCATTAATAGAGGTTAAATGGAATACTATGCAGCAGTTAAAATGCCAGTATTCCATAAATGTTTTTTCTTCCAGTTTTATTGTGATATAACTGATATACTGTATTGTATAATTTTAAAGGATACAGCATAATGATTTGACTTACATACATTGGGAAATGATTATCACCATAATTTAGTGAATAAACATCATTTCATATGGATACAAAATAAAAGAAAAATTTAAAAATTCTTTGCAAAAAGAATTCAGGATTTACTCTCTTAACAACTTTCATATATAACAAAGCAGTGTTAATTATATTAGTTATCTTGTACCTTACATCCCTAGTACTTCTTTATCTTATAACTGGAAGTTTGTACCTTTTCACCACCTTCCTCCAATTCCACTTCCCCTGACCCTTTACCCCTGTTAACCACAAATCTGATCTATTTTTCTCTAAGTTTGTTTGTTTTTGAAGTATAATTAACATACAATACTATGTTAGCTCCAGGTGCACAACATGGTAATTTGATATTTCTATACATTTCAAAATGATCACCAATGCTAAGTCCTGTTACCACTTTTCACCATACAAAGATATCACATTATTATTGACTATATTTATTTATATTTAAGTGGAATAAATATTCAATTTATCACTAAGTTCGTATTTATGTGAAACAGTCTTCAAGATTATATGATTGTGGTTAAGAACACAGACACTAGACCTAAATTACATAGATTTAAATTCTGGCTCTGCCACTCACTAAGCTGTTTAAACTTTTGCTGGTTAACTCAACACTCTGTGCCTCAGCTTCCTCATTTATTACATGGATAAAATTATACGAATACCTCAGAGCATTTTTGTGATGTTAAAAGAATTAATACACTTCATGTTACACATCACTTAGCAAATGCAAATTAAGACAAAATGAGATATCACTATATACTTATTAGAATGGCCAGTCTTAAACATTGACAGCATAAATGCTGATGAAGATGTAGAACAACAGGAAAGCTCATTTGTGGCTGGTACAAATTCAAAATGGTACAGACACATTAGAAGACAGTCTGACAATTTCTTACAAAATGAAACATAACTTGCCATGTGATCCAACAATCGTGCTTATTGGTATTTAGCCAAATAAGCTAAAAATTTTTGTCCCTGCAAAAACCTGTACTATAAACAAAAGTTTATAGTGGCTTTATTCATAATTGCTAAAACGTGGAATGATCACGATGTCCTTCAGCAAGAGAATGGCTACATAAACTGTGGTACATCAGACAACAAAATATTATTCAGTGCTAAAAAGATAAATTGTCAAGTCACTAAAAGACGTGGAGGAACCCAAAATGCATATTACTAGGTAAATGAAACCAACCTGAAAAGGCTAAATACTATATGAACCAACTATATGACATTATGAAAAAAGGCATAACTATGGAGACATAAAAAGATCGGTGGTTTCCAAGGATTGAGGGTAAAGAAAGGGATAAATAGAACACATAGGATGTATAGAGCAGTAAAAGTACTCTTTATGATATCAAAAATGATGGATACACATCATTATACATTTGTACACATTCACAGAATGCACTAAGAGTGAACTGTAATGTAAACTGTGGTCTTTGAGTGATTACAATCTGTCAATGTAGGTTCATTCTTGGTTAAAAAAAAAAGTCTCATTCTGGTGAATAATGTTGATAATGGGGGAGGCTATGCGTGTGTGATGGCATAAGGTATCTAGAAAATCTCTGTTATTTTTCTCTCAGTATTGTCATAAACATAATACTGCTATAAAGAAAACACTTAAAATCAAAACAAAACAAAAATGAATTAATACATGTAAAGTTCTTTGGTGACTGTGACACAGTAAGTTTTATGTAAGTTTTCAAAAATAATATTATTTATTCTTAAGTGAAAAAGCAATTAATAGTAGAGTATAGTATACTATCAATTAGTAAAAACAAAACCAAAAACAAAAAATCCCCAATTTTTCTATATTTCTATTCACACAAACACATATATCTATTCCATACATATCTATATAATATCTCCAGGGGCTATACCTAAATTGATAAATATAAATGACAATACATACAAGTAGTAGAAAAGAGGTAGTAGAAGACATATTTCACTGTGTACAATTTGAAGGTATGTATGCTATCTTTCCACTCATTTCTGAAAATTAAATTAAAAGTTTATTTTAAAACAGCATGGTATTGTATTTGTGTTCAAATACACAATTTTGATATTGGAAAATCCAGATAGAGACAGTATTAAAATTTAGTTTATGATAAAGGTGGCTGTTCAAATTAGTAACAATATTTTCCAGTAAAAAGTGATCAACCTCATGATGACTGGTAAGTGATTCCTTTCAACATGCAATCAAAAACAAAATCCAAAAGAACCTATTCTTGTAAAAAATCTTCCTTTCAATTTAGCAAAGAGACAGAGACATTTCTCTTATTTAATGATAAGAAGTCTAATTTCTGATGAGTGCATGCATATGCTTAGTCACAGATTAATAGCAGCTTTTCTTTAAAAATTTAAAGAAATTTCAGAAATATTTTATTCTTAGACTGGATTTTCATTTTCTTAATGGGGCTTTTGCTTCCAGCTATGAAAAAGTAGCTTGTATCAGACAAATTTTCCTAAAGAAAAATAACTGAAAACTATATGAAAGAACAAAAGAACATCTGACCAATCAAGGCAAGCGCAAACTTGAGAGACCATGATCTCATTGAAAAGGAAACACTAATAAATGCATCCCAAAATTTACCTGTATAGGGCAAAGGGTCAAGTATCCAGGTGAAAATGATATTTGAGAGACTGAATAACCAACCAGAGCATTTGGCAGTTTTATGATTTCAGAGCCCACTAAGAAACTAATTAAATAGCCCAGGCTTTTATTTAAGACCCCTGAAATATAACACTCTAAGAATAGAGCAAATTAGAAATAGAACAGCCTAACAAACACTAAAATCCAGCCTCAAATCATGTTAATCTCTGATTAAATTGGGGTGATCTGCCTCTATATTAACTGCCTGCCAGAAGATACGTAAACAATTTATGTAGAAATATAAAATATTTTTCACAGCTTCAACACAATTTGTATACACAAAGGCCAGTAGCAAATAAAAAACTGCTAATTCTGACAAGAGACAGTATCAGTTGACTAAAAATCAAGATATTAAAAACAGAAAATAGAACCAGACCCACAAATTATCAAAACAGTGTAGTTTTGTGTCACAGTCTTAAAATAACTATGATTAATACTAATGAAAATAAATGTTAGATAGAGAATTTAACAGAAAACCTATACACTTAAAAATTGTGTTTGAAATATATTAATGGAATTAAAAATATAATAGATTTAACATCACATTAGAAACAGCATGAGAAAGGATCAGTGACCTGGAAGATGTGCAATAGAAAATATGTAAGCCAAAGCATGAAGAGAGGAAAAGAATGAAAAATGAAAAGTAGGATGTGGGAAACTTATAAGGAACAAAATAAAATCATGTAATTTGTATTTAATTGCAATGTAAGAAAAGAGATGGGAAGAAGGAAAAAGCAATGTTCGAAGGTCAGGAATTTCCAACAGTAACAAATGACATTAAAACTAAGTTCAAGTATTTCTAGTAATCCCCAGGTAGATAATAGAAAACTACGTCTTGGAACTTCATCATAAAACTGACAAACAATGATTAAAATAGTAGTAAAAATAAATTAATAATAATAAATCTTAAAATCATCCAGATAAAATCACTATGTTTTCTGAAAGACTTTAAATATGTGAAATATATTAAGATATTTAACTAGAAAATGTGTTTAAGAGTTTGAAGAACTCACAATTGGAAATTTCCTGTACTTATACTGAATCAAACATAACTTGTTTTTTCAGACTGTATTTATATATGTTTCTTTCTTTCAAAATATTATTCTTATCCAAATTATCATAAATTTCTGGCTTAATATGAATTTACTTCCCAAATGTACCATGCAGGTTTCTGATAAATAGCTCTTTCAATACACTTTTTTTTTTCATGTTCTCTTATTAATTTGGCTCCTTAAGTTAGATAAGCTATGTCATATGAGTGTGTTTCTTAGAGCTGCCATAACAAGTAACCACAAACTCAGTGGCTTAAGAAAACAAAAACGTATTTTCTTACACTTCTGGACACTAGAATTCCAACAAGAAGACCATGCACCCTCTAAAGGTTTTAAAGAAAAATCCTTTATTTTTTATTATTATTTTTTTTTCCTTTTTTAGCTTCTGATAGCCTGAAGCATTCTTTGTTTATGGCAGCTTAACTCCAACTCTGCCTTTGTCTTCACATGGCCTTCTTTGTGTGTATATGTCACTGTGTTCTCTTTTCTTTTAAGGACACAAGTCATTTAATTTAGAGCCCAACCTAATCCAATATGACTGCATTTTAATCTAATTACTTACATCTTCAAAGATCCTATTTCCAATAGTGATACATTCTAAGGTTCTTGGTGGATATGAATTTTTGGAGGATACTAGTCAATCCATTACAGGACATGACTATAAACAATTAATTTTGCTTGAGTGTAATCTGTTTAAACCCATTTTTTTTCAAGGCTGAAGTGGCTCATATTTCAAAGCTAGATACCTTACTGTAAATCAAAGAAGCAACCTGTTATAAATTAATTTCAATTTAAATCATTTGAAGTGATGATATATTACAAATCTCTGTAAAATCAGAATTATTTTCTTCTCAAAAACACCTAGCTAATATAGACTAGTGAATTTCAGAACATCTGCAGGATAGTTTTCATAGTACCCTCATACATGACCTAATTGTGTTCCTTTTTCTCACAATACATATATATAAAATCATGAGTGGGTGAAATATACTCAAAAGATTAAAACGTAATGGGAGTAGGGTAATTACACAAATCACAAAATTGTAAGTTTCTTTATAGTTGATACAGCATTACAAGATTAATCTTGTCAGGAGTAGGAAATATGAAGTCCCACAGAGAAATTTGGGGTTCTACAAGGAGAATGTTAGAGCAATCAGGACGAGATGTAAGACTCAAAAGACAAATAGTGGAAAAGGATAAGAAGGCAGCAAGGTACAGAAAGATAAAATAAGCCACAGCTTTGAGAAAAGGCTCAGATAAGATGTTTAATGCATTAAAAACATTTACCTAAGCTCTTTAGAATAATTGGGTGCTGAAGAACATCAATTTATCTTTCTGTTTGGGGCTCATAATAAACTCTTATAATGGAGTTGCAGCATATGTCTTCTTTCCTGATTTGGATTTATTTAAAGTAGTCAGCAATTATAGATGATGTATTAAGTATGTAAAAAATGTACTTCTTACACTTCATGCTTTTATAAACCCTGCTAATTATAAGAGCAATGTAAGATAATGCTGAAGTACTTCTATACTGAATAGTTGAAAAAATCTATATATATCAGAACAGAAAATCAGTAAGCATTCAAAGTAATTTTTGCTAAATTAACTTAAAATATTTCTAATTTCCACTCATACCTAACTGATACCATAGCAGCAAGTGAATGCATAGCAAAGAGATGATGAAGGCTGCCTTAGGGGACTATGTTAATAATTTTATTAGGCTGCATACATATGATAATTTAAATAATAAATATCCTCACAATTATTTTAAAAGTCATATTTCTACTACTAATAACAATGTGTTTTATAGTATGTAGCAATCAACAAAATCAAAAGTAAATTAGATAGTGACTTGCACATTTACTTACAGCACCTCATCAGGAGGGAAAAGTCCCTGAGACACCAAGGAATATGATGCTGAAAGGTGTTGATCCAACACCCACCTTTCCATTTATAGCTTATAAAAAATAAATTCCTGTGTCTGTAGATTTATTTACCAAGTTTATCAGAGTTTGCTTGATTCATTCTCTATTCTTTAATTCTGGCAATTTACACCCAGATAGGTTATTCAGGTAGATGTTTTATGGCTGAAGTAATCTCTAGTCAAAGTAGACAAAAGGAATAATGCTAGATTATATTTAGATGACCAAGATATTTTAATGACTTTTTCTAAGATTAAATTGTTAAAAGCACTAAAGAGTTTTTCCTGGAATTTTAATACTACTACCATTACCCTTAGTCAACTATCTTTTGTAAGTATAAAATTCACTATTTGGAATTTATTATTTTAAACTAGTATAGTTAAATCTTTGTAGCAGAAACAAAAGGATCACATAAGGCCAGATAGCATAAAAACAGTGAATCATATCCTGTCTTCCTATTTTAAGTGACTATATAATAATCAACATGATTATTTTAAATGATAGAATTAAATAATTCCTGCTTAGTATAGTCCAAGTGTTGACCACATATAACCTGAAACATCAAGCAACTATTTTCACTCTCTAAACCAAAAACCAAAAATCAAAAAACAAACAACAACAAAAATTTTGGCCTAAATCTATTCAGTCTGATCAACATATTCTGGGGGAAAAAAAAAGGTTGAATGAATTCAAGTTAAGTAAGTCACCAGAAATACATAAATTTAAAACTGAGATGAAGATTCTAGAAATATCCATTCGACTTTGGCACAACTGTTTTTTTCCTATTAGAAGGTATCTGCTCCCCAAAAAGACCAAACTCAGACCATGTTCAAATAGGCCTTTGTCTATAGTAGACAAGTGTGTTCAAGGCTAATCAATAATTTAAGTAAAGTTTTCTTCCTGTTAACCTATTAATTGTACAAGTGATGTCCTATAAAATAAAACAAAATAGAGAAATCTAAAATAGAGAATCTTTGCAGAGAATGAATATAATTTTTATTAATCATATTGTTTTTGAAAAAGAGTTCCCCAGTAGTTGAAGATTAGTTTATTGCTTTGAAGTCATGAATTGTAAATAGACGAGTTAAAAAAAAATTCTAACAACATTCAGAAAGAAGGTGAATTTTGTAAAATCATTGACATGGCCTCTTATTCACTTCAGGTATTCAACCAGAAAAACATCAAGATGTTTTAAAAGTTTAATTAATGTCAGCACAGTTTTCTTTTCTTGGCTTAAATGAATCTTCTCATTTATATTAAGTTCAATTTTTTTTTCTAAAATATCTATTTTTCCTCCCCTGTCTTTTGTTGTTAGAGTCTACTGGAGATACCAGTTTGTTGTCATTTTTAAGTGCAAATATACAGCCCCTTTAAATGAAGTCATCCATGGATACAAGAAAAGCTAAGAGCAATCATGATTTCAGAAATGAATCTGTAAATAGCTAAATGAAGGAAATTATTCTTTCATTAACCTAATAGGTTATGGCCTTAATATATCATTATTTACTCATTTTGTAAATGCAAATTATACAAGTTATTATTCCAGACATGTAGTTTTATTCCTAGAGCTTTCACTCTAAGGTCACATTATTAATATAAGAATGAATTCTCTTCATTGTTTTTCTTTAGTGCCTTGTAAAAACAGAGTGCTGAATAAGGGGGAGGGTACAGCTCAGTGGCAGAACATGTGTTTGGTATGTACAAGGTCCTAGTTCAATCCCCAGTATCTCCATTAAAAAAAAAAAAAAACTCCCCCTTTCAAAAAATAAACAAAAAATAAAAAAGAGTGCTGAATAGTTGTTTGTTGTTTGTAATGTAATCAAACATCTAAAGAAACTCCCCAGAAAAAGTAATTTTAAACCATTCATTACACTTTAATTATATTTATATTTAAAAAAATAGAAAGGACATTATTAAAAAAGTGGTCTAGAATAGAGAACCCTATTTATAGAAAATTTAGTATATTAAATTATTTAAACTAATAAACTGCTCTGTATATTCTTAGTTTAAATTGCATGTAAGAAGTTTTGTTTCAATTAAAGTTAATTCAATTGCAGTCAATGAATTGAGGTTGGTATATAAAATACATGTATGTAAAATATAATCTTGGGTATTTTCATCAATGAGTAAAAGCTGCCATTAATGTTGTATCTGCTGAGTGTCAGGTCTTATGCTTAGCATTTCAGATACGTAATTACATAAAACCTCTCACCTTTCTTCTAAGTAAATAGCACTTACCCCCATGTCCACTAAATCCCATGTAGAATTTAAATAATAATTCTAACTAAAATATGATTTCTCTATGTATATATGTGTCCAGGGTCCTTTTCTTTCCTGATACCCAACACTGCTAAGCTACTTGAAAAGCATGTTGGTCACTGCTTTGAGCTTGGTCCTGCCAGAGAGATTAGTTACAAAGGAACTTAGTGTCTCCTAGAGGAGAAAAAAATGTAAACCAATATCTACAACTCTATTTTATAGGCTTTGTAAAAGAAGACTATACTTCTTTGTAAAAGAAGACAAATAAAAGTGATAATTTCTTTATGGCTAAAGTCCATTTCTTATCTGCATTATTGAGAAAAACATTCTAAATCTTGATATATAATCCAATTTTTAAAGTTTTTTTTTTTGCATTCCAAGCACAATACCACATATCTAAATAAACAAATACCTGAAATATCAGCTTAAAGACATGTAAAGACATACTAGCATCAGACTGAAATTTCATGACAACATTGGATTTGCAAGAAATTTACCATAATGTAAATTAATGAAGGCAGTATTACATGTCCCTTTTGTTTATAGCTATATATCTAGCACCTTGGAAAGTGTATTGTTTATTAATACTGAATGAATATTTGTTAAATCTTACGAATACACACTTATTTTCTATGATTTATTTATTTCTATATCTGGTACAGATAGTAACTTTTGACTATTCTATATTGTTATAGTCCTTAACAAGAACAAGACCACAATTTTAAGGAACAAGAAATTAGGGAAAATTAAGTATAGATTTTTTTTTTTTTGTATTTAAGTGACTAGTACAATAATTGGCACATAGTAGATAATAAATATCTGTGGTAATGCAGAATTGTTTAAGAAATGCTGTGTGAATCAGGTTACCTGTTTTTAAGAATTGCATTCAGTTATTATATAAAATCTATTTGTAATAGACAATTTTAATTACAATATTTTGGAATTAGATAATGGCGATGGTGACAACTCAATACACAAAACAAAACCCTGTACTTATTAGCAGTCTCTTCTCATTCCTCCCTTCTCCCAGTCCCTCGCAACCACTAACCTACTTTCTGTTCTTATGGAGTGCCTAATCTGAACATTTCAAGTAAATGGAATCCCACAATATATGCTCATTTGTATCAGTAATTCATTCACTTTTGTGGCTGAATGATATTCCATTGTATGGTTATATCACATTTTGTTTATCACATCTTTTGATAAACATTTGGGTTCCTCTCTTTGGCTATTATGAACAATGCTCTTTTAAACATTTGTGTACAAATTTCCATGTGGGCATAAATTTTTAATTCTCTTTTATATGTACCTACGAGTAGAACTGATGGGCCATATAGTAGCTCTATGCCTAACTTTTTGAGAAACTTTCAAAGGGTTTTCAACTGCTAAAGGGAATCATATTTTAAAATCTTACCACCAGTGTGAGGTGAGATTCTCCACATCCCCACCAACACTTGTTATTTTCTTTTTTTTAATAGCCATCGTAGTAGATGCAAAATGGTATTTCACTGTGCTTTTGATTTACATTTTACCAACAAATGATAAAGTTAGTATTTTTTCATGTTCCTCTTGACCATTTGTATCTCTTCTTTAGAGAAATACCTATTCAAATATTTTGTTCCATTTTTAATTGGATTATCTGTCTTTTTATCGCTGAGTTTTAGGAGTTCTTTATAGGTAATGAATTTTTGATTGTTATCATTTATATGATTTGCAGGCACTATCTCCCATCCTGTGGATAGATCTTCCAATTTCTTGATATTGCCTTCATTTAAAACACAAAAGTTTTACATTTTATCAAGTTCAAACCTTTGATTGCTTTTGGTGTCCTACCTAAGAAACCATTGTAGAATCAGGTCATGAAAATCTATACCTATGGTTTTGTTTAGAGTTTTATAATTGTATCTCTTACTTTTAGGTCTTTGATCTATTTTGGATTTTTTTTTACATGATGTGGGGGCATCTCCAATTTTATTTCTTTGCATGTAAATATCTAGTTGAGAAGTATCTACTGAGAAGAATATTCTTGCTCCATTGAATTATCTTCTCACTCTTATTAAAAATCCAAGAAATGCGTGAGTTTATTTCTGGAATCTTGATTTTCTTTCATCGATCTGTATATGTTTACTTATGCCAATAGTACACAGTCTTTTTTACTGTTGATTTGTAGTAAGTCACAAATAGAAATGTGAGTCTTCCATCTTTGTTCTTCTGTATTGTTTTGGTATTCTGGAGCCCTTGAATTTCTATAAGAATAGAATCAGTTGGAATACGTTTTTCAATTTCTGCAAAAAAAAAAAAAAAAAGCTGAGATTTTGATAAGAATTGTATTGAAGAACAATGTGGGAAGTATTATCATCTTGACAATTTAAATTTTCCAATACAGTAACTCCAAATGTCTCTACATTTATTCAGGTTTTCTTTAATTTCTTGCAATCAGATTTTGTAGTTTTACTTCTGATTTCTTCTTTTTGCCTAACTGAAATGGCAAAAACTTCCAGTAAAATGTTAAATAGAAGTGTCAAGAGTGGACATCTTTGTCTTGTTCCTCATATTAGGGAAAAATTATTCAGACCTTCACACTAAGTGTAATACTAGATGTGAGTTTTTTGTAGATGTCCCTATCAGATTGAAGAGTTTTATCAAATGCATTTTCTATGTCTTTTGAGATGATCATATTTGTTGTTCTTTTCTCTACTAATATTGTACATTACATTGATTGATTTGCATATGTTGAACCATACTGGGACACATCCAATTTAGTCATGCTATATAACCTTTTTACATTTCTGGAGTATGTTTGCTATTATTGTTTGGTTTTAATTTACATGTTCCTAATGTTGAGTATCCTCTGGAGGTTCTAGGGAAGAATCTATTTTCTTGTTGTTTCTAACTTCTAGACCTACATCTCTTGGCTTGTGGCTGCCTTTTTCCATCTTCAAAGCCAGTGATGTCACACTCAAGCTATTCTACACTCAGCTCCCAGCTATTCATCAAAATTTCCACTGTTGTATTTCTTTCATTTAAGTTTCATTTGGCCTATGCAGAGGCTTCTGCTCCAGATAGCTAGACTTTGGCTGTGTATCTGTGGATAAGCTTGGGGTTCCAAATCTGAGCATAGTGATTTGTTCTGTCAGTTTCAGATGGGACCAACAAAAGTCAATATTTTCAGTTTGTCTCTGTTTTCTTTTCTTGGGAATTCTTTTCTTGGGAGTGAGAACTCCTAAGTTCTTGACATGTCAGAATTAAAATTGGACACCCAGACTATTTCTTTCTATTCACCTTTTCTGGCCCTTCTTTCTCTTCCAGACATATCCATGTTACACTGCCATGTTAGGTTCTAAATTATTTTACCTTCTCTAATTTTACTCAAGGATTAAGTGAAACCTTACAAAGCTGTGGCTCTAATAACATTTAAATATATATGATTTCAAAAGTTATATGTTTAACAATGAAATATCCACTGAACCCCAGATTCATCAACTCAGTAAACCTAGTATTTCTTACACACACAATCTCACATATTTCTTTTGTGTATTGGGGGTTTGTGTATTGGGGAGGTGGTTATTGGGGAGATAAAATTATCAGTGGCACAGCTATCGAACCTTCAGTTTAAAAAGAGGAATAAGATTTATGTCAAAAATAGGACATGCATAGAGTCACTGACCCTGGAGGCATGCTATCAGTCAGTCAGTGCCCATACCATAAAAATAGCTAGTTTCAACAAATACTTACTGAAGAAAATGGAGAATTATTTGCACTAAATTCATAGCTAGATACTTACATATATTATGAAATTTATTTATATTAATTTCAAAGTATTTGCTAATTATAAAAGTATTTGGAGATTAAATCCTTATTTCAGTTTTAGAATTTATGTTTTCAAAAGTATCATATATATTTTTCTAAATAAAAACTTTAAGTATCTTAATCTTAAAAATAAAGAAATTTCTGTGTAAAACTTTTCATTTGTTTTTCTTTAAAAGAAATAATTGTTGAGGACTCAGTGGGAATGTTGTGTCAGGAATGACAGCTTATTCCTGAAGAAACTCTAAGGCTTTGGTTAAAAATAAGAGAAAACAATGATTTATCAGGAAATGAGAGAGTGAAATTAGCAGGCTACCACATTGCAGACATTTTAAATCCATTTGCTTCAAGTGAACCAATATACATTTTTGGAATACAGCATGTTCTTTCCTGTTATTTTTAGCAAAATGGATTCCTTGCTGTGATAAGTGGAGCAATTGTTAATTTCAGCTCAAAATGGATTCTACCAAAGCAGTAGGTAATGTTTTCATTTAAGCTGCTGAACAGTTATTCAGTGCTATAAATAGTCCAAAATATTATACTAAAGATTTTCTATTTAAAAAATAACATATTAAGGGAATTGAAATAATATTTATGGGTTGCCTCTACACTTCGTATGTTTTCTGATTTAATCTTTAAGATAACATATCAATGCAGGTACCGCAAGACACATTTTATTGATTCAAAAACTGAGTTTCAGAGAGGTTATCTCACTACAGGCACCATGGGTAAGATTTAGCCAAGCTAAGATTTGACCTGAGTCCTGCGGGGTTCCAAACTTTATGCTCTTTGCATAATATTAGATGCCTCTTATAATTACGTATGATTGTAACTTTATTCAGGTTCAACCTAAGAATACATATTAATATGCAAATATTAGCATGAATTCAATATTATGATATAAATTAGGGCAGCCATTTAATTTATTGTCCAAAAGTGGACACTTCTGAGAGTAAAAGGGATGCCACGAATAATGTTATAGTAACAGATGTAAACCAACACTGCTATAATCATCCTGAGACATGTTTACTCTAAAATTAGTAGAACAACAATTTAATGCATTATATTATAAATTAGAGAGAATGTGATATGGAGGAATGAATACAGTATTTAGTTATTCCTACTGATCCTGAAGGGTTTAAAAGTTTTTGTAGTATATTATGCAAGTCATTTACTTTTTTTAAAATAAAATCAGAAAACAAGATAATCTCTGTGATTTTTGTTTTATATAGTAGAGGTGTTTATTGTCTCATGTATCCAATAAAGCACGCTTTATTGATTTTTATGTGAAAGGAGCAAAGATAACTGCCAAGATATATGAAAATACTTTAGGTGCTCGATAATCCTGGAAATGTCTTGTTTAGCAAATAGGCCTAAACCAATGATCAAAATATTGGTAGTGACTATAGTTTTTAACAGTGATGACTGCTTTGGTTGCAATTCTGGCTGGAGAAGACTTTTGACAAAATAATAAAGCAAAACATTGTATGATTCAAAGGTGATGCATCATCAATTTCTATTAAGGTAGTTTTATTGATCAATGGGCAGAGTATTTTTTCAGGTGTTCTATATTGCATGTTTCACAAATTCTAATATTTCATTGCAAAATATCTCAGGTCTAACCTAAGTCAAACTTTCAGGAACACATTATTCCTCAACTGTGAAAAAATTAACTTTAAAATGTTCATGTTATCAAACACTCTTTTAACATATCCTATTTAACAATAAATAGGAAATTTTCATTTTTCAATCTTAGTAAAATGTAATATGACTATATGGCACCAACAATAAAATTAACTTTCCTAAGAAACCTTAGAGTAACTTTTTATCATTCAATATCATATTGAACAAGAAACTTTAAAAAAAGAAAGAAAATAGCAGGTAATAGCATAAAACACCAAAAAGTATTTTTGAATTATTTTTGAGAATGCAGAACATTTTATTTATATATGTTTTCTAATTTGCCTTGTGGTTAACAAATTCTGCTTTTTTAATACTCTAACCTAAACTATATTTATAATTAATACATAGTAAGTACTACACATATGGCTTAAATAGCACATATACAGCTTGTCAAAGATTGCTTTCGGTGATAGTTATTTGCAAACCGAAAGATCATCTGAAAAAAAATGCCTAATCTTCTAACCATAAAGATCTAACCCCCCTCTACTTGAATTACAAAGGTATTATGAAATACCATCCATTTCTTTTTCTCCATAAGTGAAGTCAACTTGTATAATAGATATTGTCTAGCTTTTTTTCTGCCAGGGTCTTAAAGATACAATTTCACACATGATCTCTCAAAGAAACAGGTTCTGAAAATTATGGGATATACCCTTCCAGGATTATAGTATTTTAGAGAACAAAATTAATTTCCTAAGAAAATGTTTCATGAAAATATTTCTTTCAAATAGTGTCTTTTATAATATATAAATGAATTTTATCTCAGCAAGTAGTAAACCAAATATATAAATCAGACCTCTGCTAGATGACTCTAGATGGCATGGTTAATCTCAATACTGGTAGTTCAATTAGAGGACCATTAAATGTCCATCTCTTTCTCTGGAAATATTTTAAGCATTTTGGTACATCCTAAGAAAGACTTGGGTTATCCAAGGGCACAGTAAATAAAAAAATCAAGGGAGCCCAAACTAAAGCCTAATTTACCTACTTTAAACCAAAAATAACAATTAATCCTGCTAGTGTTCATTCAAATTAGATTGAACACTGAGTGGCTGTAGAAGAATGAATATCCATGGCTCTTGAAACATACAGAAGCTATACTAATAAAGGAAAAAAAGGAGAAATACCATTCATATTAAAATGTTTATATTGTTCATAATAAACATTTTATACTGATTTTGCTTCACTTAATGTCATAAATTTATCTTCTTTATATTAGTCTTAACTATATAGCAAGACTATAACAGAAAATTAAGAAATAGAAGCCCTAGTAACAATGCAACTGTCCTGTTAGATGAGGCAAATCACCACATTTCTTCCTTCTCATTATCCTTACTTTAATAATAGTAATTGTTGCTTGCATCACCAGGATATAAAACAACTAATTTAAGTAGAGTACATGGTTCTACTGGCCTGGTGAACATATCTGAAAAGCGTATTGACACTTTGCTTTAGTTATCTATTTTATATATTGTCTTGTATTTAAGGCCTCATCATACGAACCAGGTAGACAGAGCTTCTTGATATGCTTATGCCTTTGAAGTAAATGGAAGTTATGCACTTGGAACAGATAAACTGGATTTCTGAAAAGTTAGAGATTCAGTCCACATTTGAATTGCTCAGATTATATTTTAATGGAAAATGAAGCTTGAAAAGAAGAAATCGGCATGCTGTCAGAATATCTAATTCAAGATGGTAGTCCATGTTGCCTTACTCCCTTTCAAGCTTTAAAAGTTTTATTTTCAATTTGAATATTATACTGTGTTGAAGCATGAAAATCCTCCCCACAGGCTATGGTCAAATAGTGTGCTGCAATACTAATGTTTATATCTTGGAAACAGTTGCTGGAATGTGCTTCTTAAGGAAATGGATCTTGAAAGAGAACAAGGATATTTCTCCTTCAGTGAGATAGTGAAAAATGGTTCACTGCATTTTTGAAATAGGTATTGAATTGTTACAAAGGGAGCAAGAATCCAGGGAAATGAAGGAGAAGTGACAGAATTATAATTTTTCTACATGATTACATAGGAAAAGATTATTTAAACTTTAAGCCCTGCTAACTTCCAAAAATAAAGCACAAAATCTAACAGATAAAAGATGTTATTTTTGTTATTTTTGTGTACAGTTTGTATTTGATTTTACATTTACATGTATTTTTGCAATATATGAAGGAAAAATGAACATGTAGCTTTTATGAATGGAACTATTCAATTAGTTCACAAATACTTTCCATATCAGTGAAGAAATTTTTATTCACAATTAAGAGTCAGGTACATAACTAAAAAAAATACCAGTATAATGGCATGGATGTTTAGAATTCTGTATTTGATACTACTACTTATAAAGCACTCTTTATGACATGCTGAGAATTTTTAATCTACAGTTGTTTTGATAGGTCAATATCTAATATTGATCTTAGTAGTTTAAGTAATAAGTCCAATTGAGAAAAATAAAATAAATAACCAAACAAGTAAATAAATCTACATGCTTTAACTGAAAATTTGTTCATAGGGTTTTAAAAACCACTGCATAGAAAATTAACCATATACATTTATTTAATGTTTTAAACATTATACAATTTTTATTTACATGTTTTTAAAACACAATTGTGCCTTAGCAAATTAATAGGCAAATTAAAAGAAGATGTATTTAATAAAATTATTTTAAAATATTGTTTATATTGATCTTAAACTCCACCTTATTATACTAGCATACTGCATTATTTTAAAAATTTCATATGACCTGTATACATTGTGTAATGTACTAAGATATTATTTGTATAATAGCATATTATTTTTAAAGTACTATTAAAAAGATGAAAAATGGCTGTATTTTACAATTACTAGTATTTTGAATAAATAAACACGAGCATTGAAATATTTTTGGGATATCAGAGCTGAATTCTATCAAACAATAAAGCAGAAACTTTGGTTTTCTTTTTATTCATGAATAGATGATTTTGAAACGAAGTAAACAAATGATTTCTTCCTTGAGAATACATAGGAAGTAAGTTCTCTCTCCAAAATTCTGCTGCTTTTGGAAAATATGAAATGTCTAGTATTTCAACAATAACTTTAAATTATGATGACAACAGTTTTGTTTTCCAAAGGAACATTTCCAGTGCGTATGTCAATATGGAGTGTGGACACAAAGATACTAGTACTATCAATTATGCAAATACATTTTTTAAAAAATCTGTTTTAAAGACGAAGATTAACAACATACTAAGCATTTAATTAACTAAAACCCATGCATACTGAATTAACTTCAATTTCAAATAAACTTTTTATTGACATTTAACACAGAGAAAGGTGTAGAAAATTATAGTAAAGATCTTGATGAATTATCATAAGCTTAACACACCTACGTAACCCCCCATTGAGATCAAGAATAAACATTACCAATATCTTAGAAGACCTTTAAACCCACTGCCATTTACTACCCCCTTTTCTTGCACACAAAGATAACCACCTTACTGACTTGGAATACAATGGATTTTTTTTGCCTATTTTTCAACTTTAATAGAAACATAAGGCATGCATTAGTTTGCTTTAGTTTCTTTCTCTCAACACTATTTTTGAAAAATTCATCCATGTTGATATATAACACAGGAACTCATTCATTTTCATTGAAAAATATCAGTACCCCATTGGATGATTATAATACAATCATCTATTCCACTGCTTGTAGACATTTTTTTCCCCAGAGTAGATTTATTGTGAACAATGCTAACATGACCATCTTGTGCATCTGTGATGCACATATGTGAGTGTGTTTGTTGGCATATACTCAGGTGTATATGGGAGTACATACTTAAGGTGAATTGCTGTGCCACAGGATATGCATATGATAAACTTTAGTTGATATTGCCAAACAATTGTCCAGGGGAGTGGTTCTGATTTACACTTGCAACAACAATGTATGAGAGTTCAGGTTGGACATCTTCTAGAAAACTCCTAAGATTATCACTCTTTTTAACTTTAGCTATTTAGATACTAAAATAGTGTAATAGTATCTTTTTGTTTTACATTTTCCTAGTGCTTACCAATGTAAAAATGTTGAACAAGATTTAGTATGTTTATTGGCCATTTGGGCAAACTTTTCTGTTAAGTACCTGTTGAAATCTTTTGCCATTTTTTAGGATATGTTTTAGATAGCACTCAGTTACATATAATGCAAATATCTTCTACCGCTCTTAAAATTAAATCCTTTGGGAAACATGAGTCAAACATTTCACATAGATATATAGACATAAATCTATCCCTTTCTATATCTTTGTCTAGCTACAGCATTCTAATTTCCTATTTATTAACTCTCCATCTGTATCTAACTTTCATAGTGGTTATTTTAGTGTACTCATGAAATATCCCCCGAATGATCATCCATTTAACAAAAATAGAGCTCACAAGTGTAACAGAAACAAATTTTGATTTTTTTGAGATGACTATAAAAGTAGAAGTGGACATATCACTAGGGCAAAGAATGCAAAGAGAATACAGATAGCTCCATCTCAGGAAACTATGTAGGAGATACTAAGAAATGTGAGAAAATATAATTGAAAGAATTTATATTCTCACTTTTTTTCTTATATGTTTCTATGAGCATTCCTCATATTTGTATATTATATTATAGTAATTGAATTATATGAATGTTTTATCTGTTAAACTGTAACCTCTCTGATAAAGTCTTCAATTCCTATTTGGAATTCCATGGACATTTAATGAATTAACAAATGAAAGAGATTTTAATCTAGCCAGACCTAATCAAAGGGTAAACAGCAGATAAATAACTTCAATATCATATTTGACATTTTTAAAAAATTAAAATATAGTTAAAATAAATGTCATTAGTTTAATTTCTAAACTAAAATACAAATCATCAGTATCAGAAAGAGACATATTTAGGGGCTAGAAAAGTACTCAGGAAGGTAGATAAAATGTAAATATTGAAGAACAGAGAGGATCTGGGGGAAATTTTTCTTCCACCTGACTATAGTACCAGTGGGTAGTTCTATTGTGATGACCTCTTTCAGAGCACTTCAGTAGTTAGTGAAAACAATAGGCACCTCTGTCTCTTCTGGAGGGTAATTATTAGCACAACCTCAGTAGTCAGCACATTGGTGCATAAGGTGGCTGAAGAGTTTCATCCTAGTTATGCCCTGTTGATAAATAGCATAGGGAATTCATGGTGTCCATGCAGAAGTGAAACCATATTGCCATGTCTAGGACCAGGTAATGAAGCTCAGAGTGTTATTTTATGGCTAGCTGAGCACTCAGTTCTTTTAAGTGTTAAAATATACCTTAAGACACACTTTCACAATTTATATATCATTGAAGTTTCTAAATAAATGTATTTTAAATTATGCATCCTTTTGCTTCACTTGACTGTTCCATATCTTTTCCTTTCTCTCACTTTGGAAAATTTATTATATTTTTCAATGACATACAAGTGGGAAACATATTAATAGTTTTAGAAAAACTCCACTGTGATGAAGTCTCCATTGTGATAAAGTCAGCTGTGTCAGCGCTGGAGCGATAATCACTTTTTGCTGGTAATGAAAACTAATTTTATATTGTTAAGTCAGAAATACTTAGTACGTACGTGATTTCATATATTTCCAGACTTCAGGATAATATATCATTTGCAGACTTGTGTGGCAATATCTCTTAATTATTTTTAATTGTTATAGTCAAGAAAAATGGTAACATTAGAAAATTATGCTTTAGATCAAATAGGCCAGGTGACAATATGGACTTACAAGTTTTAAGCAGTGGGGAATCACATAACAATTCATATCCAAAACTCATTGTTTGAATGGTCTAGAGAAGAGGGCCAGATTGCATGTCCTTAGCTGCTCTTAGACACTAGAATAATCCAACAATTTATCCTGCACCCCAAATCTCTGCTTAACTGAGTTGTAATTCCACCATTTAAGGTTAGTATATAATTTTCTTAACATGCTATTTGGCATAGGTAGACCTCCAGTTGAAGAAAATGCAAAGTAGTCTGTAACTGTCACTACAAGCTGAAATGATGAATGGACTTTACTTTAAAAGTATATTATTTAGCAGTGACAATTGTAAAGCAAAATTCCTTCAGCTACTTTGCCTGGGAATTCGGTGTCATTATCTTGATTATACAAATGAAGAGGCGAGGGCATGAAAGGGAAGGAATCTGCCACTGGTCACCTGCCTGAGTTCACAGGATATCCAATACTAGAATTGCACAGGTGTTGCCTAACCCACTGCAATATTATTGTTATTATTATTGCTGCTGCTGTTGTTGTTATCATTATTATTTCTAAAGGTTTTCTTCTAGTTAATGACTATTTCACAAAGAAGTAAAAGGTATTTATAGAGATGTTCACTGTCACATATGTGCCCCAAACCAAAGAAGTGACTTTTCTTACAAGTATTTTCAAATCATAACATTAGTTGTTTAAATAATACTGGACCTCCTCTGCATATTATGAAACAAAAAATAATTCAGAATAGAATAAAAGCAACCAAATAAAACTATTACCACTGCAACAACATGCTATGGTAAAACAAAGAAAAAATAGACTAACATTTATACTCACTGTAAAATTTGGATATAGATAGATCATAGATAGGAAATTAGGTAGCAAGAAATATAGAGTTAAATTTATGTGTGTGTGTATATAAATATATATATATATTTAAAATATATTTTATCTCATTCTACCCAAACAATTCTTAAAAGAATATATTATAAGTTTATGTTACTATTTCATTGGTAAATATATAACATACATATTTTTAAGATAATCTTCTACCAAACTATAATACTTCTCTGTTATAAACAAATATTGAAAAGATAACATAATGTTAAGTAAAGTACCTCTACTTTCTTTTAGTGACATGAGATAACAACCTTACTGAGATTTGGGTTTGTCAACAACAATAATTGGTGTGTGTGTGTGTGTGCATGCAGGCATGTGTGTGCGGGCGCTTGTGTGTGTGTTGGTTCAGGGGCAGTGAGTTGATCATTTCTGTGAACATTTCCAGAACAAAAAATTATATTCAGTAAGCTATTATTATTCATTCAATAAATAGTACCCATATGACCCAGCAATCCTACTCCTGGCTATATATCTGAAAGAAATAAAAACACTAATTTGAAAAGATATATGCACCCTAGTGTTTATAGTAGTATTATTCACAATTGCCAAGATATAGAAGCAACTTGTGTTCATCAACAGATGAATGGATAAAGATGTGATATATTTATACAATGGAGTGATACTCAGCCATAAAAAAGAACAAAATTTTGCCATTTGCAGCAACATGGATGGACTTGAAGGGCATATGCTAAGTGAATTAAGTCAGACAAAGATAATATTGTATGATATCTCTAATATGTGTAATCTAAAAAATATAACAAACTAGTGAATATAACAAAAAAGAAGCAGATTCACAGATATAGAGAACAAACTAATGGTTACCAGTGGGAATGGGGGAAGGCGCAATATAGGGGTGGGGTAGTGGGAAGTACAGACTATTGGGTATAAGATAAGCTCAAGGATTTACTGTACAACCCAAGGAATTAGACAATATTTTGTAATAAATGTAAATGGAATGTAACCTTTAAATGGTATCAAATTTTTTTAATGTAAAAAATAGTACCCAATAAAAATTATTGAGCAACCAGTATTAGCAGGGTTTGTTTTTTAGCCCCTTGTAACATATCAATAATCAAAAGAAACAGATTTCTGTCTTTATGGAGCTTGCCTTCTACCAGAAAACATGAAGCATAGTGAGATTCCAGCTCTTATTTTATGAGGTCAACAATATATTTGTCAATAGATTTCTTCTGTTAGTCTGCTCTCATATTTTTATTTGGTACATAGGAAGTAACAAAAATGTGTAAATAAGAAAAGTTAAAGGGAAAAGCGCAGAAAACTTTCTTTAGACTCATTTCACTCTTCACATTCCTTAAGCTTACAAAACTTGATTTTTATTTTTTTAAAACATGGAAAAATCATCAGGTCTGTGACATTTAAGTTACTATGACATCCAATATAACATTATCTCTTTCTAGTGTCTGAATGCTGTGCTTTCTGTAATACCATGGATTACAAACTTAAAAACATTTAAAATAAGAAGGAAATCATCATTAGTTATACAAAGTTAGGTTTACTTGAACTTATTAAACCAGGTATATTTCAACTGACAATAAAAGTAATTTTTTATGATGACCAAGTTCAATAATAGAAACAATTCTTAATCCACATTTTTCTTAACATTTAAAAATATCATAAGTCTATACAATCTAAGCTGATTTTCCACAAAGAGGTTTTTTTTTTACTATAGTCAATACTTTTTACTCAAAGACTATTTCTACACCTAAAATGAATGTCTTTCCCATTATTAAGTAAAAAGACATGTTATCATAGGAAATGTCTCAATCAAGTGTAACAGAATAAATAATTGTACACTTGTGGAAAAATTATAGAAAATATTTTATTGGAGCAAACATGAATTGTAAAGATTTTACTGGTTACTTATCTTAGAAATATGAATGTTTCTGTAGAAGTAGTATTAGCAACAGCTGCAGCAGGATTAGAAGTAGTAGTAATATAACAGTAATAAAATCAAGCAACTTTCAAACCCCACTTGAATATAGACACCTGAAAATATTCACTGAGTCAAAAAGACAGAAACTGTTGCTTGGATTGAACAAGTCAGCTAGACATTTATAATGCAGAGTTTTACAGATGAGGGATCAATTAAGAGAAATTTGTTAGCAAAGCTGCATATAGGTCCTATTCATCTTCAGCCAAATATCAATCTGCATGTTTATTGTGTGAAACACACTAATCTCAGAAATCACATGGAACTCGGAGGCACGTAAATTCTCACAAGCTAGAGATACCTTGTTGAACTCACAGCTGAATGTCTTACTGAATACCCCGGCAAGGCTACATCTTAGGAGTGGGGCTAAACTAATCTCAGGTTAAAGGTTACTCTAGGTGTGCCCTATTAAAGCTTAACAACAAATTTCAAAATGAGTAAGCTAATCTGTAAGTAACTCAACTGCCTGCCAGAGCAAAGTGTAAGATTATTTACTAGAGCAAAAAAAGAAAAAAGAAAAAAAATCCAACATTCAATAATGTAAACTTTATAAATCTGGCAACCAATAAAATATTATGATATATACAAAAAGTAGAAATATTTAACTCATAACTAGGTAAAATAAGCCAATTGAAATAAACAGAAACATGACAGAGATGATAGAATTAGCAGATAGATATTAACCCTACAGTTACAAATATACTTAACATGTACACAAATGTAAAGACAAACACAAACATAAAAGAAGAAAATATATAAAAAAAACAAAAATCAAACATTTAGAGATAAAAAAAATATGTCTTAAATGAAAACTTCACTAGATTGGATTAACAGAAAATTTGATACCAAAAGAAATCAGCAAACTCAAAGACAAAGCAATTGAAACTACTAAAAATTGAGGGCATCTAGAAAAATGATACTGAAAAAATAAGTAGCACTTCAGTCATGTATGCAAAATATTAAGGAATCTAATGCACTTGTAATCAAAATTCCAGATATGGAGCAGACACACAAAAAATGTTCAAAATATGATGAGTTATTCTTTCATTTGATGGTAAGTACAAGCCTACAGACTAGAGAAACTCAAAAACCACAAGCAAACTGAACTCAAGAAAATAATACCAAGATACTCCATAATTGAGTTGTTTACCACCACTGCTAAAGAGAAAAGCAGCAAGAGAAAAAAAAAAAAAAACAAATGGTATATGACATACAGAAACAAACATAAGTATCATTACAGACTTTTTATCAGGAACTATGTAAGCCAAAAGGTAATGTCATCCAAAAACACTATGAACACAGCAACCAAAAACTGAAAGTGGAGCTGTATATTCAACAAAAATATCTTTTTAAAATGCACATAAGGGATTTCTAATTTCTGCCTGGGATATATAAAACTGGAAATAGCATTGTTTCTACTCTCACGGAAACAAACAAAATAGCTGGACAAAGTGTAAAATTTACCACTTTTTTTGAACCCTTCAGAGATCTGAATGTGCAAGGCAAAAACTAACTTGAAATCTATGGAATCTGAAATCTCTGAAATCAATGCAAACCTGCAAAAAGAGAAAGGGCATGATTACATAATTCTCAGAGTATAAGCAGCCTGACTCTTATGAGGATTGTTAAAAAACTGAAAAATCTTAAATAACTGGTAAAGGCTAAGCGTAGTCTAGCAGAATATAGAATCCATCGGGGATGTAAACAGAGTATATTTTAAATGGTGAGCAGTCATATTTGTGCCTCAAAAAGGCACCTGGATCCCTTATTCAAGATTCAGCACTAGGAGAACACCATTTAAAAGGTGATTTTTGAAATTTGAGTTAAGATTGGTAGGTCTATTAATTTGAGAATGCCAACTAATTTTGATGATTTCATGACATTACGTTCCCTATGTTCAAAACAGCTATATCTTGAAATACAAGTAACTTACAAGTTTGGTTAACATTAAGAGAGATAAATACAAATAAGCTAAACTTGATTTAAAGCATTAATTAGAAAAAGAGAATAAGAGTTTTGCTTTTTAATCTTAGACTGAATTCAAGATATGTGCATTGTGATGATGTGCATTAGGAACCACAAAAAAACAGCTATCTTAGGCTCCATATGCACTGTTAATGCATCCATAGTGAGTGTGTTGTCCCACTTCATACTAGCTAGGTACATTCTGGAACACTATGTTAAGTTCTGCTCTTATTATTTTAAGACTAACAAAATCAAAATAAGACACACCCAAGATCACATGAAAAGGTTGTTGAAGAATCTCAATACCTCATTATGAAAAAAAAAATGGTTGAAAGAATGGATGCATTTTATCTAGATTTAAAAATTAACAAGGACAAAATAGTTAATTTTAATATAATTATTCATTCACTAAATTCACTGAATAGAAACCATGTGAGGGTCACTGATTCATGTGCTGAAGAGAAAGTTGTATCAAGAATGGTATAGTCTCTGATTTCACGGATGTTATAAATCAACTGAAGTAAAAGATAGTAAAAAGTAAACATGTTCATGAATTAAAAAATTTCAGATAGTGATAATAGCTATGAGAAAAATAAAAAAGAATGACTTTATACAAGGCAAATCATTGTGGCTAATTTAGATTGAGTGTTCAGACATATCAGAGCTTCTGACCTGAGCTGTGAATCACAAGAAGATGCCATGTGAAAATCAAGCAGCACAGTATTCCAAGCAGAGGGCAGATAGTAATACAAAGGCTTTTGGGTGGAACTGAACTTGACTTGCTTGAGCAACTATAAGATAGTGTCACTGGAACCTCATGGAGAAAGAGAGGTAAGAAAGGGCTTTGAAGGAAAAGGTAAAGAGTAGATTTTATTCTACATTCAATGGGAATCAGAAGCAGTTTGGGGATAATTAGGTAGAAAAATAATCTGACTGGTGATTTAAAAGATTATTCTGGATGCTGGGTGGATACAGCTTGTAGAGGTTGAGATACTTTGGGTGACTGTATCATTTAATATCCCACAAAAACTAGCATACACAGGACTATTTCTAGTAAATCAGAACACATGATCTTCCTAGATATAGCAAATACATTTTGTTTGTCTACTGTGTTCCATTGTTTTTCTCTTCCTTTCTGAGAAAAATTATATATATATATTTCAAGTATCCACCCCTTCTTACGCAGCCATGGAAAATTTGGCCCAATTCTGCTCAAGGAGGCCTGATTTGTCGCTCTCATTTTCTTAAGAGGAATTATTTCATAAAGGGGGTTTTAGCCAAAAGACTCTGAGGGACATTTGTCTGGCAATTCTGAGGTTTTCTCCAAATGACTGTTTCTCTCTGTTCCTATGCCACATGGATATATCATCTAACTATGAGCCTGAAGCTGACACACACAATAGATCAGAGCCAGGGGATTTGCAGTTAAATGAGCCAGTATCATAAAATTAACTCAACTCTGAAGCCTATCCCTGTACTTCTAGTTTTGTGAGCCAATAAATGTCTTTATCATTTAAAACAGGTTGAGCTGAGTTTTCTCTTAGTCAATGTGAAACAGGGGCAAAAGTGGTAGCAAGGAAATCCATTTGATGACTACTATACTTGGCCAGGTAAAAGTGATTATGGCTTGGGTGAGGAGGGTACCAGTGGATGGGGAGAGAAGTGGGAAGTTTTGCAATATATTTGGAAATAATAAAAATAGGCTTTGCAATAATATGGGTGTGTGTAGCAGCCCATGGAGGAAGTGAAACATGACTATGAAGTTTGTCATGTGTAAGCAGACCAGGCTTTTCTATAATATTGTTGAGGAGAGATTCAGAATCAGTCACACAGATTTTGACTGAGTATAAAGAAATACTTTTAAAAATAAATTGTCTTGGCAAACACTTATCCACTTCGAAAAATGATACTGTTTTACTGTTTAAACAGTGAGATATGTCTATTACTGAATCTAATCAACATGAGATACATGCTCAACTTTCATGGATATTGCGAATAGTATTCTTCAATTAGTAAGTATAGATTAGACGTTTAAATTCTCAAGTTCTTGTTTATATTGGTGACATAATTTGGAGGCTTCTATTCATTTTAATAATGTAAAGCAGCTGTTAAAAATATTGTATACCAAACTTCCCACCCAGAAAGAGCTTGGAAGTCATCATTCCCCTCACAATAAGAAAAAAATGCTGAATAAACTGAAAATCAATGGCTTTTCTTGGACCCAACAGAAAGTCGAGGTCATTCAATTACAAAATCTAGACAGATGAGGGGATGTAAAAAGTCATAGCTGAGATCTCCTGAACTGGAGCAGAAGCCACTTGTACCAACTGATAGGAGTATAAGCTAACAGAAACACTTAAGTGGTAATTTTGACAGACTGATGAAGCCTAAGTGTGGACTAGTTTGAAAGTGAGAAACCTGTGGGGGCTGCAATCTTGGGGGGAGGCATACTTTTGTGGGTTTATCTCAGGAACACCACCAGGTTTTCACAGTGAAGAGTCAAGAATAATCCCCTCTTGGCTCTGGCAGAAGGGTGGGAACACTAAGCATTTTAAAATATGCCCACAAAATTCTTTATAATAGAGGTCTACTTCCAGGAAAAAGACCTTACAGAGCCTTATAAAATCTAGAGGGTAAGGCATTTATCTAATTCCAGCCCTCTCTAATCTTTACTCAAAGAGGTGAAGGAGCTAGGAACCCTTGTAAAGGTTACAGCCTTGCAACACAAACCCACTTAAATATGAGAATTAGTCATAAGATTATAGAATTCTCCCCCACACCTTGCTACCATGCCAATAGGGCTACAGGATAATGACAGTGAATTATAGCTGAAACAGCTGTAAAGTGCAGAAACTACTTAAGGAGGAGGCAAAAACAAGAGTACCAAAGGAATTTGAAGCCTCTAGCACCTACAACTACAATAAACAGTAAATGCTTGCCTCAATGACACTTGTAGCCAGGCCATCCAGTTAAGTCAATGGTAAAAAATTCTGCTGCTGGTAAAGATTCTGTACCAGTTTAAAATGGTGATATCATAAAATACATCATGATATCATATTATCATATAAAACTGCTCAAAGTACTTTCCTTTTGAACAGAAAATATATATTTTTTTAATTCTCAGGATTTGCAAACTGACACATATTATACTCTAATATTTTTAATTTATTCTCATGTGGTCAGTATTCTTAATACCTACTATACGGGGAAACTGAGGAACAAGAATTTAAACAATTTGCCCCAAGTCACACTTCTAGTAAAAAGCATAGGGAGGATTTAAACCTATATTAACTTACTCCAAAATGCATGCTTTGAATCCACACATCTCTTCAAAGGGCCAATATGTTTCAACATTAATTACTCAAAATGAAAATTGTATCTTTCACCTATTCACATATGCATATAATAAATTTGAGGGTATTTTCTTATTTTCTATTATGAAAGAAGATAATTTAGGCAGCTAGAGAGAAGTCAGAATTGCTTTGCTCACCTTCTTAATATCAGCACAGAAAAAGAAGCTTAGCTCTGTATACTTATTAAAATCTATGGCTATCATGTAAAACAAATTAAACAGAATTTTACTAGAAATATTCAGGCTTATTGTTCAAAACATTTATAACCCTAAAATTATTAATTTGTTTATCTATTTTCTAATTCATGCATTTAAAATTGCTTATTAAATTTATTTTAATTGCCACTGAAACATTTAGATGTGTGGATTTGGGATCCTGTCAAATGCATATGTAATTCATCCATGTAGATATTTAAATAAGAGAAGGTAATTATGCCTGTGTGCTACTCTATTCTTTACTCTTCTGATGTAAATATTGAGTAAAAGTTAATTTGGGGGAGTACTATTAATGCCTATCAGCTAGAAGTTCAATAATTAAGATTATATTTTCTACAGTGAAAACCTTTAGTGACTAAAGTTTACAAAAATTCTTATCTAAACCATAGAAGTAGAACTGAACTGCAATACTGTACCTACTAGTTGTGGCCTAAACCAATTATATAATCACAATAGGCTTGTGATTTCTCACATTAAAAAGAGAAAAATGTATTTCATATACTTCTTCTTACTTATCATTATTTAAATAATGAAGTGAATTAAATTTATAAAAATTAAAAATAAATAATTAGTCTCTCAAAATTAGAATTCTTATTGGGATAAACACTTTTATACTTGAAACACAGTATGTAAATTGACACAGATAAAAAACAGAAAAAATAAATAGTTAAATACAACAGAACAGAGAATCTACAAACCAACTCACATATAAATAAACAACTGATTTTTGAGAAAAGTACAAAAGCAATAAGGTGGAGGAAGATTATGCATAAGTTGAACTTTGATACATATATCAAACTTTATAGAAAAATTAACTAATTATCATGAATCAAAACAAACTTAAAAATTAAAATACCTCTTGAGGAAAATACAAAAGAAAATCTTGGTGACCTTGGTTTAGGCAAAAATTTCTTAGCTCTGACTCCAAAGCATGATCCATAAAAGAACAAATGGCTAAATTAGACTTCATAAATATTAGAAACATTTTATCTTGGAAAACACCATTAAAAGAATTTGAATACAAGCCATAGATTGCTAGAAAATATTTATATATATGAAAATGACATACATGTTAACACAAATACACATATACAAATGTGTTTAACAGCTTTACCTGTAATAGATTAAAATAGTGAACAACGCACCATCAATCAACAAGTGGAAACAAAAAGCAAATTATGGTCATTCCATACAGTGAAATACTACTGAGTCCAAAAAAATAATCAAATGTTGATTCATGATTTGATATGGATTATTCTCAAAATTATTATGTGGAGTAAAGTAATACAGACAAAAATCAGTATATAATATATGATTGCATTTATTATAAAATGCTAAGGAAGTACAAATTAATATATAGTGACATAAAGCTAGTCAGTGGATATATATGTTCAGTGTTTTGATTTTGGTAATGATTTTACAGATGTATATAAATGTCAAAACTTATCAAATTGTGTATTTTAAATATGCACAGTTTATAGGTCTATTATGAAAAATGTTAAAATTTGAAATCCTTGTTATGTGTGTTGGATTGAAAATATTTATTTACACTTTCTATTGAAACATCAATAAAATGAAAGTGGAATATTTTAAAAGATATATATTCACAATGAAGATATGATGGGAGGTTGTGCTATAAAGAAGAATATATTTGAAAGGCAGAAATGAGGGTCTATTATTTAGGAGAAAGCTAAATCTAAGTGTCTGCCAAAAAGAAAATCAATAGGAAGCTGGATGGTAGTTTCTGCCACAGAACTCCTTCCCTGAATGTTCAGGAAATAGAGGCAGTAGCTGTCTTGGAAGACTGGAATGAGAACTTGGAAGTCTAAAAACGAAGCAAATTATTTGAAAATCTTAATAATGTAATTAGACCTGAACCCTAGGAAGTTAAATCCTTCTTTCACCATTAGGAACATAGGCATCTAATCCTTCTTGTACTTAGCACAGAGATCTAGAGATCACACCCATCAAGCAGGCACTGGAGTCTTTGCTCCTGGGGAAATATCTACCTCCAGAGAAAAGTTCAACAATTTCTGATATTTGGATATCCTTCTCTTTTATTACCTTGCAGTGAAGCCTCCTGATCAAATCTCTGCTTCTCACCCAGAAATTCTAATGAGCATTTTAGTTCTTCCGTCTAAATTATAAACTGATAGCTACACATTGTTAGATATATGAGGACAACACAACCATAAAAATAATTATAGGACCTTGCCTAGGTATGAATAAGAGAAGATATTTCAATATGAAATAAGAATAGGATGCTATTTAGAAAAGGGTCAAAGAAAAAGAAAATATTCTTCGGAATTAAAATTATGAGGGCCCCAAATTAATAAATATGATAACCAAAATTAAAAATATCAGAAGAAATAAATGGTTATGCTGAGGAAATTACACAGATATGAGATTGTAAAGCAGGTAGAGATGGGCAATAATTGAAAACTGGTAAGTATAATAGAGGTTCAATTCAGAAGGTACTAAGTCCATATACTAGGAACCCTAGAAACATAGGTCAAAGAAACAAGAGAGAAAGAAATTAACAAATGTTAATAGAAAAAAAATTTCCAGAACTGAGGACACATGTTTCTATATTTTAAAGGGCTCAATGAAGCATAACAAACAAGATACACATCCAAATAAAATGTTGTGAATTTTTCAAGGATAAAAATTATCATAATTTCTGAAGAGAATTAAATAATTCACATATAGAGAATTAAAATGATAATGCCATTAGAATGGTCAAGTTTAACACCTGAACGTAGCGTAATGGAGGTAATGCTATTTATGTTTTAAAGAAACATGATTTCATCCAAATATTCTACATCCAGCCAAGCCATCAATCATATGTGAGACTAACATTAAAGTATTCACAAACAAACAGAGGTTTTTAAAACATCCCTCTCAGGAACTTCTCAGTAATATTCTGAAGGATAAGTTTCACAAGCAATGAAAAAAGAGAAAGATATAAGAGCCATGACATATGAGATCCATAGAAGAGGGTGGGAAGACCTCCGAGAACAATCTGAAATAAAAAGACAAACATTCCACCTCGGAGAGAGGAAGAGACCTTTAGAAGGAATGTCTCCAAAGGGCAAGAAGACTTCTGACGTGTTTGCACTGAGTCGAATTTTAAACTTCTGCTGGAGAGTTGGGGGAACAAATTATTGAATGATACAGAGGAAAGTAATCAACATAAAAAATGTGTGTGCAACAAAGACAATGTGTTTATTAAACATTCTTAACTCACCTGGATCTTTAATAGTCTTAAGAAGAGCTTTAATAGTCCTTATATCATTGATAGTCATGGGAATGTAGAAATGTATATTCATTTAACTGATCATTGATTATTTTATCAATTATTAGATTTTTTCTATTTTAACAACAATGAAATTAGAATGTATTTTATAATCATGCAACAGCATCTTACAAGTGCTCTCAGCCAGGGTTCCTTTATGATACAATGAATATAATGCCCTTGCCTGTACATGAAAAAATATGGTTGTTAATCCTGGCACCATGCCTGGACAACTCTAATACTTGATTTTTTTTCAGGCAGCTAACTATTTAATTACCATTTAAGGAAGAAATGAGAGCACCAGTAGTGGCCTGAAAACGTTCCATTGACATGTTCTCTTAAAATCAAGAAAATGGCAGGGTGTTAGAGGCTTTGAAAAAGTTTAAGAGGCAATAGTGCGGTAGTCTTGTAGAATACCCTGCATTTCCAGCACTCATGATGTATAGAGGAAAATAATTTTGTTTTGGGGAAAAAAAAAAAAACATTTAAAGAAAACCTGAGTTGAAAAGTAATTCATAAGTCCGATTCTCAATGGAAAAAAATTTTAGGAAAGCCTTAACCAATCATTTCTATTATATTTTTCTTTTTTTATGTAGGCAAAAGTATAAGATAAAAACATTCCTAAACAAGCCTTAAAAAGCTCTTTAAATAGATATAACATAAAAACTCTTAATGATAAGAAAAAACGTGTCATAGTTTAATTAGCAGCATTTTATTTAAGTGATAGCATGCAAATAATACTGCATCTTATAACTGTGGCAGCTTAGACTTGACTAAGTCAATATTGCAATGGAGGATAGGAATAAGAAAGACTGCTGTTGCAAAATACAGGATCCCTACTACTTTGCCCAACCTCGTGGACATCATTCATTTTCCAGTGTATACATGCGGTGCCTCTTGGAGCACAGGTTCAAAAAAGCAATGTGGCAGCTCAGAGTGAATGAGTTCAAACATTATATTTCTTGGAAATCAATACATAATATCTAAACCTAAAGGTTAGGGAACAATAATTTCCTAATAGTGAAACATTTTGAAATATGAAGAAAAATATCAGGAAAAAAACTTTAAAAATAATTGAAAGGCATCGCTTATAGGCAGTAAAGGACAAAGGCCATTGACTTCTGTTTTTCAATAGTAAAACTGGTAACTTTGTTTTTAAACTAAGCCATGGACTACCTTAGTAATTTTTTTAAATAAAGAAATAATACAATTAAATAATTTTAATACAGCAAAAGGTTTTTGAATTTTCAATTTAATTGAGCAGAATATTGGAAAATGTAAAAAAAAAAACTAACATTCATGTTCAACTGGACTACTTCTATTTTCTTTGTATTTATTTTTGACCATCACTTAATTGACAAAATTTTAGACCGTTCATAAAATACTTTATCTGCAAGATAATCAATACAGGACAACTTTTGCCTTTAGTATCCTATATAACAGTTGTTTTTTGAAAGAATAACATGAAAGTGTTTTACAGCTAATCATAAGATGATTTTTTAGACCTGGGTAACACATAGAAAGAACAAAGGTTTTAGCAAAATTGGGTGTGGCAGGATGGGCTATGAAAAGGTAGAAAGGACTAGAACATGTGCCAATAGTTGATGACAGAAAATCAGGGACAAGGACTGAAGGATGACATTGTTGGGAGATTGCCAGAGCAGACAGGATGACTGTAGATTTCCCTATTTTAAAAGCAGAGCATGCTTCAAATGCCCAGAGGTCTCTTACCTACTGTAAGAGAAAGTTGGATGATCACTTTTCCTTTCCTGACAAAATTGGAGGCTGTTCGAGTGATTATCTGCCATCTGTTGTCTACAGCAGTTCAATTGCTGAAGAGTCCTCTAGAAAGAGGGGAGAAAGCTCACTCTTGACGGAAGGTTGAATGTACATTCAGAGGTAGATTCAGCTGAGCAAGTGCCCAGCTAATCCCCTTTGCACACAGGGACAAGGCTGCCACCAACTCTAATTGATTCTGAAATGAATCTGTATAGAAAATTAGAAGGTTTTGGATTCCCATGTGAGCTTCAATAAAGAGCCAGGATGTAAGCCTGACAGCTGAATGGATTCAGAAATGAAAATCTGATAAGCGGCTTAAAACTGTACTCAAGTCCAGAAATGATTTGAATGCTGTTGTTAATGGCACATTGTATGTTGTCACCTAGTTCATTATCTCTGAAGATGAGTTCTTGCGGAGAAGATATGTCATTCTTCCACAGCTTTTCCTCATCACATATTTATTAACTCCCTCCTCCCCCTTTCCCAACTAGCATTGCTAGGAGGCAGAAAGAAAGGATTAGGCCACTGCAGCTCCTCTGTGGCTGTCAGTTCACTGTGCCAAACTTCAAATATGAACTGTTGCATGTACTGTCACCGACATTTCCCTCTACATCTTCATTTGCAAATGAGGAGCTGACATTTGTTAGGCCTTGTATTTGCACACAGTTCCACCACATGAAAAGCAAACACTGTCACTGCTGGCTACTTTGTTTATTCCTTTGCAGATAGTATATGGCCTATTTAGAAATTTTCTTCAGATTTTTCTTTTTTTTTAACTAACGGAGATAGTCACAGAGCTCCATGTCCTCATATTTTATTCAGGAAGCCGTCTGCAGTTTATGGAGCGTGCATGGCATTTGATAGCTATTTAAAACTGTATTTTTAAAACCGATTTGCACTTTTCCGGTTTATATTCTTTGGGTTTATTTTCTCTAGATAAATGTAGGTTCATTCTGTGATTTAAGATTTCTTACCCATCACCCATCGATTTTTTTTTCTTTAATAATAAGAAAATATTTTCCATCAAATGAAAACAATGAAGTGAATTAAAAAAAGCATAAAGCATTTTCCAAATACTGTTTTTGGTTTATTAAATTTTCTTCTTTTCAGAAGTAGCTTGACAATGTCAACATATCCAACATCATTAAGACAATAATCTGTTATTATTAAGGGCCTTTCTGTGAAACAGAAGCTTAAAGACAGCCTCACAGAGCCTGTAAGTCTGGAAGTGAGCTATATCCCAGTTCAGAAAGGTGGAGGTCTGCTTGCTCAGGTGAACGCACGCTCAACTCCCAATAAACTGAGAATGATGTGAGGGCAAATTTTAAGAGTTTTGTAAAAATAATAAAGCAAAATCATATTTTAAGACAATGGCATCAACTAGAAGAGAAAAACAAAAAGACTATTTCATGGTAATTAGTAAATTTTAAAATATAGTATATAAAAGATCCTCATCCTATTTTTATCAGGTATCTAGGGTGGTATTTGTCAGTAATTATTCCCTATAACATATAACACAGAAATGTTTTCCTCACATATTTAACCATAAACCACAATCCTTTCTCTTACTCCCCCAGTCCAGTGCTACTTCTTTTTACATTTCACTGAACGCTATCAGTTCACCAAAGTTTGGAAATTGCTGCTTTTTTGCATCTCACCTACTTAGCAAGTCAAGAGTTTATAAACAAATTAAATATAAATGAAAAGTTTAGAAAATTGTAAAAAGCCAGTGTTGTCTTTATGCCAAAGACAATAGAAGAAAACGACTTATAATCTGTCATATGTACTAGGTGGTAAGTTCTTGGGGGCAAGCGTGTGTGTGTGTGTGTGTGTGTGTGTGTGTGTGTATCTTTGTATCCCATACTTGCCTTTTCTAACAGCTAAATAATGATGAGCTAAGGTGAACTGAATAAATAATCTCACCTTCAATCATTTAAGATTTTTTCCTGTATTTCATATTGCCCTGCTTTGACATTTTACAAAAAAAAAAAACTCATATGTTACTAAAATACTATTAATTTGATGTTCAAAAATACAAAGGATGATAAGTAAATGCCAAAGGGAATATCTGCCTAGACATCATGTCAGTGACAAAGAATTAAAAATGGTGAGAAAATGTCAGAAGTGAAACAAGTGAAGTTTAAATAAGCTCAGCTACTCAGGCTTAGAATAGTTTCAACTATTTATCTGAAAACGGAGGACTGTTTTGGTTTGAATTGGTTTGAAAAAAGGAGTACAGACTAGATATGAGGGGAAAAATTCCTCTATTAGTACACGACTCTTACTGAGATTTTTGTTACTTATGCACTATTTTTCTCATAAGAAAATAATAAATTTGAAACAAGTGACATTCGATTTCCCATAGAAGATTCTTGTTATTTAGAGGGCCTTAGTGAAGGTAACTAATAGGAACATTTAAAAGTATCTTTTAGTGTTGGCTTTTACCAGTAAAAAAAAAAAAAATTGTAAATAGATCACGTTGTGTCTTTCTACTGAACATTTAAATATTTCTCACAAACTTAACATTTTATGGGCCTATTATCTCCTGTAAGCAAGGCAAGCTGAGATCAGTGAAAGGAGCAGGGAGATCTCTCATTAAAACAACACCCTTCCACCAGATACCAGGATGTTTAGACTAAGACTTTTTTGAAAGTATCATGAAAAATGTCAATTATTTTTGATCTTTCACCATTTTTTGATTATTTAATTTATTTACTCACCAGCTAGTTTGGTATACTCTCATGTTGCCTTTTTTTTTTTTCCACTTTAATATTATACCATTTTCTTTTCAATAATTGGACATCAGCTACACTCTTATCCTTATTGCAATGATAGTTAAAAGAATGTCATTTTTGCTCATCATTTATCTTTTCATAATTGCTTAGATAATTTGTTATCATGTTTGCATAAATTACCTTCTTTTCCAGCATTATAAAACCAAAATCTTACGTTTCTCCTCTCAGATAGTACCATGTTCTAATAATTTCCAACTACTTTAGTTTTGCTCTTTTACTAAAAGATAATTTGTAATGCTTTTAAAGAGACAAATTATATCGACATATTGAGATGTTCAATACTTGCTTAGAAATTACTTTTTATTCCAGGTCCTTTGTTTTGGAAATCTCTGATTTGAGGATCTGTAATCTTTACCACAAAAATATTTTTCTATAATAAAGAAGAAAACTGCAGCCTTTGGATATTAAAAGGAAAACATCACATTACTCCTTTATGTATGATACAGACCACTGATTTACACTGTTTTCTATGGCATCACACATGTACACATACAAGCCAAACACGTTGGAATACCGATTTTGAGTATTAGTCATCGAAGCAGGAAATCTCAACTTTATTTTTAACTAGTAATTCATTTTGGAAAAAAAAATAAACATGTATTGCTTCCTTAAAAATACTAAATCTAATAATCCCCATCTCTCTACACCACTCTCAAGAGCCACACACCTTTTTCTTTTTGTCTGTCATTGAAAATATCCAAGGTTTGACTATTCTATACAAGCTACAATATGGTAGCTATTCATGATAATCATTATATTGCATATATTATGCTTTCATCATTTATTTGTGTTGATATTGTGAAGCATTCATTCAGCAAAAAAATATGTACTTCTTACTCTCCTACCTACTCTGTTCTAGGTACTGAGAATACAGCAGAGAACAAGCCAGAGAACATCTATGTCTCATGGAAGTCATATTCTGAAGAAGCAAAGGTAAGCACTACACTAATTATTCATCAAATTCTATGAAACATATCAATTGAAATGATTTCCAAATGAAAAGGATCAATGTGTGCTATTTTGGGGAATAAAGGTCTAGCTAGAAGGCACGGTTTGTATAAAGACCCTTAGATGGAACCAAAATGAATATATTTGTGAAAAGGAAAGGTCGCCAGTTCTGAAGGTATGTTGTAGATGAGAGGAGCGTGATACAGAGAGCAAAGCAGTAACTAAATCATCCTGGTATTGAAAGTAAGAGAAGACATTTTCATGTTATTCTTTTTGTGGTGTAAGTCACACTGATGCAGTATACTAGTATTTTCATGTGCACCCTGAGAGCAGAATGGCAATGTGCTTGCCAAATCCACGTTACTTGGCTCCTGGTCTGCCTGTTGGAGTCACTACCTATTAGGGCTCATCAGAGCAAGCACTACAGGACAGGAGGATCTGGGGTCATTGTCTCTTATGCTCTTTCTTCCTTTTCCAAATAAAGTAGAGCTACTAGAGAAGGATTTTCACTTAGCACATCAATATATTTTCATTAAGACTAGCAATTTATTGTTCTTTCAATATCCTCATCAGTCACTTTAAAATACTCTCACATACAACATTATTTTTCTTTGGTAGAAGATTAAGATGAATGACCCAAATGAACACGCTGTAGCTCAAGTTAGGGGAAATTTCTTGAGGGAACTTGAACTAATTCACATATGCAGAAGTCCACTATAAAATTAACACTAGTTTCATAGTGCTTATGAAAGATATCCATTGTCTTGGAAACTTTTATTGAAAATCATAAAGAAAGCTTTCAGTCACAAAGGAAGTCATAGAATTTCCCCCCATGACTCAAGGTACCTTTTAGTGATGAAATAAACATAGACTGGGCCTTTTTGCCCCCTTCCTAAGAAAGGCAGCTACAGTTCATTCTCTTTGATCTGGCATATTTCTAAGCTTGAAAAAATCAAGAGGTGGAAAAATGTATTCAGTGGGTAAAGTATTGTTTGGAACACATATAAATTTAATATCTTAGATGGAAATTGGCATTGGTTCTCTTAGAGTATACTAACAATTCTGAGGATGGGTTATCATCTGAAAAGGCCTCAGTGGATAAAATCAATGAAATTTCTTTATTGAAATATTGAAATTTCTTTATTACCTTTTTCATTAATATATGCTGCAATTATAATGAATTTTCTGTGCATGAACTGAGCCTGACCTGTCTGCCTATGTCAGAAGCCAGGAAATGCTACTGAGGCAATATTTTAAGGAGATTCTAACACACTCTGGCAAAAATCCAAAGTTAACCTATTCCAGTAAAGAAATATCACATTTGGGAAATTAAAGTAGGTGTTTGACTTTTTTGGTGTGTAAAGAGAAGAGGAGGGTGAAGGAAGAACCATGAGGACAACTTCTATAAGTCTATCATTTTAAGTTGTCACCTTGAAAATGAAAAGTTTTGGAAAATTTAGCCAACTCTCTGTCCAATAATAGCATTTCAGTGTTTTAGCTTAGAATAATTTAGTTAATACTCTATTTCTTTCAACTGACACAGACTTGAGATAGCTCAAACAATAAAGGAATTTGATAAAAAGGACCCTGAGGCAATCAAAGCCAGTAGCAAAGGTTATTCTTGGTAAATATGAAGTTGGAACTAGAAAGCTAAAAGGGATCAGAGATTGTTTTCTACTAATCCTATCTGACTCTGCTTTACAGCTCTGATTTAATTTTTCCTCATGTCAGTTTTTCTGTATGTCCATGTAAATTTATACCATTACACCCATTCCTTTGTGAAATCTGAACACCAGTCCCGAAGTCTTTTGGGTTCCCATTTGGGAGAAGATGTGTATCTCTGTAGTGACTATTTATAGCCATGAGTTTGTTGTCACATCATTCGAACATTGGCAGGAGACTTATTTGTATTGTGGAAGAGTCTTTTCTCATGGAAGAAAGATATAAAATTGATTTCTTCTTCCTATATGCAGAGAAAGATGTTATGTGTTCTGATCTAATATTAGAGCACAGATATCTCTATTATGATCATGGTAATAACAATCTCTGTGCAGTAAATTTATTGCAAATAAATCAATACAAAAATGTGTGTGTCTTTCCACTCTCACCTCTGGGACAAAAACAACAACAACAACAACAACAAAACACATTTGAATAGAACTTTATAAACTTTAAGCACATATGCACACATTTTCTTACTTTTCATATCCAAAATTATTCCCTGACATATTCATACATTAATGTAATTCAATTTTTAAAAATTTTCTGCTCTTATAAAAATAACTTACTTTCTGGAATAATATAATGAATAAAAATTTAAAAAGTTACTAGCACTAAATAGTTTTACAATTAACTATTTGCAAAGGAGACTATCTTCCAAGGCAAATGAAGACAAAACAGAAACTGCCCAAAATATAATTAAGGGAACTAAAATATTGTTTAAGGAAAGTATGACTAAGTATTTTAAAAAGACCAGTAGTGTAGAGGGTTTCATTACTATATTTAAGGAAAGACTAACGTGATATCCGTGAGTATACATAAATGAAGCCTACGTTTGAATTGTGATGTTTTCTCTAAGGTTTTACACTGTCTCTTGATTCCACTTCTGCTCCATTTTCCCTCTCTTGATCAACCCTTTACTTTCTTTTATAAATTAAAAAAAAATAGGAAATCAATTAAGAAGGTAAGTAATTCACCCAATATCATGTGCCAATGCCAAGTATGTGTTTTCTAATTTTTTTCAGTATCAAAGAATATGAGGGGAGTCTTAAAAAGGAGAAAGGCTCTACATGGTAACATAGTTTATGGTAAAAGTGTGTGTGTGTATGTATGTGTGTGTGTGTCTGTCTGTCTGTGCGTAAATAGAGAGAAGCAATATATTTCCCCTTTAAAGGTGGTTAGAATCATAGACTGAACGTGTGACAGGCCATGAAAGACTAGAAAAATTTCCCTTCAACCTTGTCGGCACTTAGCTCCCACACGTTCCTCCCCACCTACATTGACCAACCATATTTTCCACTAACAGCTTCTAACCCACAGCCCCAATCTTGCTGCTTTACATCTTATTCAACAGTTAACAAAACCTGCATTTGTCCTTACCTTCCGCTAATCTGAACAGTGAACAATCCTCACAACAAAACTAAACATCAACTGCTCTCCCTCAGTCGATTCCATCAAATCTTTAAGCTACCTGTTCCTCCTGAAATGTTCATTTTAAAGCTATTCTCATTTTTGTTATGTTTTAATAAAACTTTGAGCTAAGGAGATTTAAGTGTGCTGTTAAGTCTCCTTCAGTTTTTGTGCCTTGCCCTCATCAGGACTAGACTTGTAATTCTACTCTGAAGAGAAAAGATGTATCAGAGACTCATTGCCATTTCCCCTTTGGGGCTCCCAAGGGTAGACTGCCATAGAGTTCTGCTCCCATCTTGCACTCTGCTTGTTATGTCAGAGTGCAGCTTGAGCTTCAACAGTAATGGTCCTCAATTGAGAACCCTCCACTTTTTTCCCTTCACCTTCTAGGGTGCTTTTAAATGCATAAGTAACAAAGTTGTGGTGTCATATTAAGACATATACGTGCATATGTATTGCACTGGTAATGGCACAGATATTTGAATATTTGGATCATTTTTAACAAGAAATTTAGAAATACAAGGACTACTTAGTATTTTGCAATGAGCAAATTTGTTAATTTGAGGGGAACTTTAGAACAAAAGGAAGAAATCTTCATGAGGTGATCATCTTTTATGCCTTTAAAAGATCATGTAAAAAAGAGGCTATTTTAATTTAACCCAAATATAACAAATCTTTCTTGTGTGTGTGTTTGCACACACACGTGAGTGTATATAAAAATAGATCTCCTGCATCTAAGCTCCCTCTTCTCTTTGAAAAAGGGAGATAATTAGCTCTTTATAATGAAAATGTCTTGTCTGACATTATCACCTCTGAATTCTCCTTTACCTATTTATTCTTACTTCCTTCCCCAATCCTTTCTCCAACTTCTTAAAAATTTTGCACAGGACTCTATGAAACTATTCTTCTTTCATTTGTGTGCAATCTAGGAATATATAGTCCAGGTAGAGAGTAAAGTAAAAGAAAAAGAAAAAATACTAAACTGCATTTCTTTTTCTTTAAAATCATGTTTAAAGAAAATTCAACATACAATTCTGATTAAAGAAAAAACTAAGAGATTTAAAAGAGGCATCAGAATTCAGTGTAATAAAAATAAATACATTAATTTTGTTACAAAAATGCTATTTTAATATTCTTGATAAAAAGTTATTAATATTTATTTAAAGTCTACTTTAATCATCTTCTAGATTTTATTGTATAAAAATTAATCTTCATACAATACTTCTGTTTATATGAGGCTAATCTTAAAATCACATAATTTGATACATTTAAATTTCTACAGTGGTTTTCTGTGTCAGTAAGTTATCATTATTTCTGCAACTGTTTAAAATTTCAAATTTATAAAATTGCTTTTAATTAAATTTAACTTAATGACTGATTTTAAAATGTTTAATCTAATTTCTTATAATGTGTTGTATATTGGATAGGCTTAATAATTATAAAGGCTTAATATGTAGGAGTAAATTATAGTTTTCATATTCTTAGCCAAATTTAATAAATTAAATTAACATTAAATTGTATTTATTAGTAAATAATATTGGAGTAATTGGATAAATTCAAAGTAAAAAAAGATTTAACATATTAGTCACTATATTTACTTTAGATTTATCCTTATTCATATGCATTACAGAAGAGCTAAAATGTATCAGCATATCCAAATGCCTCTGGGTAATATTATATATGCATTTATATATCAGTAAATGTAAAACAAAATAAATTTTCTTGAAGAAAAATAGTTAAGACATTTGAATTTCCTATCTCCTAATTTATCTGGGTCTACAGGAACAAAAGTTGGTTGTTTTGATTAATGATAATGATTACAATAAACATTTGAGATTATACTAGATACAGCATTTGTAGATATAAGAATATATGCAAAATAATGAATATGATCTATCATTTTCTGTTTTTTAAATTTTTTTATATTTGGAGGGGGCAGTAATTAGGTTTACTTTTTATATGTATATATTTTAGAGAGGGTACTGAGGATTGAATCCAGGACCTTGTGCATGCTAAGCATGCACTCTACCACTTGAGCTATATCTTCCCCCTCAATCTGTCATTTTCTTAAGGAAACCATCATATTTTATCAAGGTGGAATAATGAATAGAAAATTTACATCAATTTATTTGATATATTGATAATTTTAATTATATTTTAAAGCTAAAGTCAATGTTTAATTTTATTACTTATATGATAATAAGTAATTATATATATGTATATGTCTTATTCTACACATATATAATGTTACATGTACACTATGAATATAGATACAAATATAAATAATATATATGAATGAAAATAATGAAATATGTTAAACATACTAACAACTCTGTCTCCATGTTAACAGATACATTTATAGGGGAAAACTGCATAGTTCCTTTCCTGAAAAATATTACTAGATAAATACAAAAAAGGTAAAATTGAAATTTTTTTCTATAAAGTGACCAAGTTATCCTCTGCCGAGATAAAAAGCTTTATTTTTATCATGAAAATATTCTGTTAGTTCTCAGTTCTTCTAGTATATTCTTGAGCTAAATCATTTTTTTAAAGTGCCCTCATTTTGAGTACAATTTAAGTTACTAAATTAATTTCCCCTTATTGCTGCCCATCTCTTATTTTGAAAACATACGGCTTTTCTAGGTCTTACATTCCCTGGTAAGTATTTTGTTTCTGTTTTTGTTTCTTCTTTCCCAAATTCAGGCACCAAATTAAGACTAACAAGTATCTGTAGGTTTCCTGGAATGGCCACCAGGTACTGAAATGACTGTGTCCTTCCTTTTATGAAAGAAAGATTACAAGATCAATCGGGTGTTTGGCATTTCAATTTTTATAGTGCATTGTGCATAAGTAAGATATATTAATGTGAATAAGTTTTAATGACTGCATATTCCTTAGCTCAAAAGCATATTAATGTTCAAGCACAAAGACATACAATATTTGTCTAAGAGCTGATGTATGCTTCTAAATTTTATGCACTAGTCACTCAGGGGCAATCAGTAACAACTGTGGTATGTCTCATGGTATAAGTCAAAAGGCCCTAGACAATTGCCAATGTCCTCACCTTGTATAATATGTTCCCACTACCAGGCAATCATTGACTACCTGTTTAGAAACTAATTGTGTGCTATCCCTCAAGAGAGATTTCCATTCTCTTTCATTCTGATAAGGCTGGCTAACATAATTCACTACCCAGAACAGTTTCATTTTATGCCCAAAGCATAGATAAATTATCTACAATCTTAAACCAGCATTCATGAGACTATTTCACTCAAAATTCCTGAGGATGTTTCTGGCATATAATCCATCTGCTAAACTTATAAACCTGGTAAAACTGTAAAGTAAGATCTAAAGGTCTATTTAAATATTGAAAGGTAGATTTTAAGTGTTCATCTTCTTCAGATAACAATAAAAATGCTGTTACCATTGTCTCTCTATTTTCCAAATGGCTTATTTTCATCTTAAATTCTTTGTATTTCCAACTGACGGTATACTAAATTACTTATTCAATAACTGAAGTCCTCATTTTACAGGGACTATAATTAGAGATTTATAAGACACTACTTATCTGGAAACACCACATCATTATTGTCTTTAGTTATCAATGAAAATGGAAAGAATAACTGATATATTTAAAATAAAGCTTGAAAATCATCTACAGGATTATAACTGCCATGGTGTAGGAATATACCTTTAGCTTTAATGCCTTTCAGATCTTCAGCAAAGGAAATCAGAGGTTATCACCATATGAACTAATCACAACTCAGCCTGTGAGACTAGAATTACACCACCTATAACTGATTATAATTTTTACAAGAATAAATGATGCATTAGTTTGCTTAGGCTGCCATAACAAAATGTCACACAATGAGTAGCTTAAACAACAGAAATTTATTTCTCGCCATTCTGGAGGCTAGAAGAGTAAGACCAAGGTGTTGGCTGACTTGTTTTCTGTTGAGGGACTTCTCCATGGCTTGCAAACAGGCCCCTTCTCACTGCATCCTCACATGACACAGAGACAGAGACAGAGAGCGAGCTCTCTGTTGTCTTCTCTTATAAGGACACTAATTCTATTGGACTGGAGTCCCATCCAATGATCTCCTTTAACCTTAATGACCTCCCAGCTCCAAATATAGTTCACACTGGGGGTTAGGGTTTTAACATTTAAAATTTGAATAGTCAAATACTTAGAGGTTTAAGGCAGTATACTCACCTTTATAACTAACAGCTCCAAGTGGCTTCTCTCATGAATAAACCATAGGAATCCCTACACAGCCTTCAACCTGGAGCCCTAGTTTTACTAAAAACGACACCAACATAAGACTGTTCTTGAATTTTGTTGAAAGAACCTGATCAGGTACCATTAACTACAAATACAGCACTTAAATTACAAGGATTGGATGCCCAGACCTGCAATTGTCAACTCAAAATAAATTATCTCATTCCCTGACCTGGAGGTCTCTACAACTCAGAGGTCTATAACTGGGAATCTCTCAGGATATCCAGAGAAAATGGCATAGAGAAGGAGACACATTTCCCAAGAAACCTGTATCTAGTAGGAGTCCTCCTCCATATGGAAGCAACTTCTACCCCCCAAATTCCTGGACAAAGACCCCCAAATGTCAGGAGTCAATGACTGCCATCCCTTTCTTTGTCTCTGTCTATACCTTATTTTCATAGCAAACTTTTTCCTCATTTAGTTAAGATGCTAGTCTGCTAATTATCAAAAATGGAAATTAAGATTTTTTCCTTTAATTTCGTGCATTAGTTTCAAAGAGGTAACCTTTGTTACAACAATAGCTGACTAATGATAAAAAGAGGAAAGAAAAGAAAACTTAGAGACCTTGCCACTAGGCCATTTTCTGAGTCATCCATTTCAGGCAATTCAGATGGAGCCTGAGAGCTGATTTCCTGATTAGGACTATGTAAAACTGTTACATGGGAAAGGATCCATGATTCTACTTTTCATGTTCCATGGCATCCCAGTCCCATCCTACACTCTTCCCAGTCTTAAATGCCTCTAGACAGCTGATAACTTGGATCAATGAAGTCCCCACAGAAAACCAAAAGTCACATAACAAACTAATGACTGTGCTCATTACTTAAGCATCTCCTGTGATCACAGAATTGCTTATTCTTTAGATTCAGAAACTTCAGAGAGTAGTATCTGGATTCTAAGATCTGCCTTAAGCATATTGACCATGAGGCCCATGTTGGCCAAAAGATGACAACAAAACACCTTGATGGCCTAAAATAAGGATTTCATTGTAACGATATGAAGTCTTGGCTATTTCTCCCTACCCCTCTTAATAAATTTACATTATCCAAGCATTGTTGCTAAATCAAAGCTCCAATAATGCTGCCTATACATTCTATCCCAAAATTAATGCAACCTAAGCTGTCTCCTGAAAAGACTATCCATCGGCCTTAAAATAAATATATTTAAATAGGTAAAATTATATTTTAATAAATTTAATAAAATTATTTTGTGCTTTTTATTGCCAACATATACATTTCAAAGCTAACAAGGCATTCTACAAAAGCAACAGTTAGATTAATGTGTGCCTGCACTTACTTGGGTAAACGAAACATAGATCTAATAGAAAGATAGGAGATCAAAAGGTGTTTTGGTTTTACAGTGCTCATGATCAGGATCTGTGACTATGAGTAACATTTTATCTATTACTATGAATTATTTTCTGTATATTTTAACATGATGGATCTAGTTGTATTTGTCTTATTCAGCAGATTTTTACTGAGTATATCATATATGCAAGCATTGATCTACACTCCTGGAATTCAACAGTCAACAAAACAGATGAAAGTTATTTCCCTCCTGAAAATTACAGCCTACTTGGATTACATACAAGTGAGCAACAGTATAGACCCAGATGCCCAGGAGAATCCCAGTATATGATTATTGTCACTGAGTTCCATCCAGTTTAACATATTTACAAGATTTTATTTTATTTACTTTATTTTTATATGTTCTTTATTCTTTAACTTTTTTTTTTTTTTTTTTTGGAGATACATTCAGATTCACAGGAGGTTGCAAAGTTTGTTTGGGAAGGAGCTGAGTACACTTTATTAGTTTCCTCCAATGGTTACAGCTCACACAATTATAGTATACATCAATGTGAAGAATCTGATATTGGTACAATTTATGTGCGTAGTTCTATACCATTTTATCACACAGGTAGATTAGTGAAACCACCTCTGCAATGAACATATGAGGATTCCTTCACCACAAAAATCTCCCTCTGCCATCCCTTTATATTCATATGTACCTCCCTCCCTAGCATACACAAATCTGTTTTCCATTATTATATTTTCATAACTCAAGAATGTTATAAAAACAGAAGCATGTAGTTTTGACTTTTTGTAATTGACTTTTTTCACTAAGCATAATGCTCTTGAGAATCATCCAAATTGTTGTGTGTATCAATAGTTCATCACTTTTTATTATTAAGTAGTATTCAATGGTATGAATGTATCACAGTTTATTTAACCACTAACTTACTGAGGCTCATTTTACTTGTTTCCAAGTTTTGGCTATTACAAATAAAGCTGGTACGAAAATTCATATACAGACTTGTCTGTGGCCATAAGTTTTCAATTCTCTAGGATAAATGCAATTGCTGAGTCTTATGGTACTTTCATTTTTATTTTTGTAAGACAGTGCCAGACTAGTTTCCAGAGTGGCTGTATCATTTACATTTCTACCAGCCTTGTTCAGAGATTCAGTTTCTGTGCATACTAATCAGCGCTGGGTATTATTATTATTATTATTATTATTATTAATTATAAAATTTTAGCTCTTCTAATGGGTGCATGCTGCTATCTCATCACAGCCTTAATTTGAATTTTCCTAATGGCTGATCATGATGAATCTCTTTTCGTGTGCTTATTTTACAGTTTTAGATCCTAATCAGTGAAATGCCAATGTCTCTTCAAGTCTTTTACTCATTCACTAATTGGATTTTTTTACAGTTGATTTTTGAGAATTTTTTTATATGTTCTAGATATATGTTCTTTGTCAAATATGTGGTTTGCAATGATTTCTCCCACTCAGTAGCTTGTCTTTTAGTCTATTAACTCAAAATTTCACAAAAGAGAAGTTTAAAATTTTGATAAAGTCCAACTTATCAATTTTTCATTTTATGGATTATGTGTTTAGTGTCAAGTTTAAAAACTATTCACTTGGTCCTAGGTACCAAAGATTTGAGCTTACGTTAGCTAAAAGGTTATAATTTTTCTATGTGGATCTTGTATACTGTGACATTGCCAGACTCATATATTAATTTTAGGAGATTTTTTGGTGAGTACATTTCTCAGGATTTTCTACATAGACCATCATATCACGTATAAATAACAACAGTTTTATTTCTCCCCTTCTGACCTGTGTTTCTTTTACTTCCTTCTCTTACCTATTATCCTGGCTAAAACTTCTAGAATAGAATAGAATAGATGAGAATGGGCATTCATATCTTGTTCTCAAACTTAGAAGGAAAGTGTTTAGTTTTTTGCCATTCAGCCTTACATGATTAGCTGTAGAGTTTTGTTTGTTTGTATGTTTAAGAATTTTATAAATCAAGTTGAGGAAGTCCTCTCTATTTCTAGTTTTCTAATAGCGTTTTTTTTTTTTCCCTAAATAATGAGTGCTGTTGGATTTTGTCAAATACCTATTCTGCATCAATTATCATCTTGTTTTTTTTATTTTTTTAGTCTGTTAATATGTAGGTTACCTTGATTGATTTTCAAATATTGAGCCATACTTGAAGCTCTGGAATAAACAAAAGTTTATTCCATGCTTGCGCTATATAATTTATTATTATATACTGATGAATCCTATTTGCTAATATTTTATTAAGAATTCCAAGACTCATATTTATGAGACATATTGTTTGTTTTTCTTTCTTTTTTGAGGAGTATAATCTTTGTCTGATTTGCATCAGGGCAATATTGGCTATATAGAATAAAATTGGAAATGTTACCTTTTCTTCAGTTTTCTTGAGAAAGTTCATAAAACTGTTGTTTCTTTTCTAAATAGTTAGTGCAAATCCAAACTGTTAAGGCCTCAAGATGACTTTTTCGTAAGGTTTTTATAGCGAACACAATATCTATATTAGTTATAGGGCAATTCAGATTACCTCTTTCATATTGAGTTTTGGCAATATGTACTTTTTAAGGAACTTATATAAATTGTCAAATTTATTATTTTAGTCCTGTTTATTTTATTCTTCATTATAATTTTAATGTCTATCGAGTCTGTAGTAATATCCTTGGTTTCATTTCTAATACTAGTAATTAGTGGCTTATCTCTTTCTCTGTCAATCTTGCTCAAAATTTATCAATATTTTTAATCTTTAAAAAAGTTTTTTGTGTGTCATTAATGTTCTCTGTTTTTTAGTTCTCAATTTTGCTCTTAGCTTTATTATTTTCTTCTTTCTCCTTATTTTGAGTTTACCTTGTTTTTCTTTTTCTATTCTCTTGAGGTAGGAAGTTAAATTATTATTGATTCTCTTATTATTTCCTAATACTAATGTCTAGGGCTATAAATCTCTCTCTCAGCAAGTCTTGTGTTTTCATTTTCATTCATTTCAATGTACTTTTTAAATTCCCATTTATATCTCCCCCCTGACCCAGGCACTATTCAGAATTGTCCTATTTAGTATCTAATTATTTGGAGATTTTCCCACTGTCTTTCTGTTTTTGATTTCTAATTTGATTCAATTTTGGTGGAAAAATATAATCTTTGTTATTTTAGTTCTTTTAATTTTTTGAGGGCTCAGGATATGGTCTACCTTGCTATATGTTCAATGGTCACTAAAAATAATGTGTATTTATGTTTGCTGATGACATGATACTATACACAGAAAATCCTAAAGACAGCACCAGAAAACTACTAGAGCTCATCAATGAATTTGGTAAAGTTGTGGGAAACAAAATTAATATACAGAAATCTGTTGTACCTCTATACACTAAGAGTAAAATATCAGAAAGAGAAATTAAGGAAACAATTCCATTTTCCAGTGCATCAAAAATAATAAAATACCTAGGAATAAACCCACCTAAGGAGACAAAAGACCTGTACTCCAAAAACTTTAAGACACTGATGAAAGAAATTGAAGATGACACAAATGGATGGAACGATAAACCATGTTCTTGGATTGGAAGAATCAATATTGTTAAAATGGCCACACTACCCAAGGCAATCTACAGAGTCAATGCAGTTCCTATCAGATTACTATATATGTAGAAGTTAAAAAGATGATACAGATGAGCTTACTTACAAACCAGAAGTAGACTCATAGACATAGAATACAAACTTATGGTTACCAAAGGGTAAAGGGAGGGGGATGGGATAAAGTAGTTCTGGTTTAACAGATATACACTATTATGTATAAAATAGATAAACAATAAGAAATATAGCATAGGGAACTATATGCAGTATCTTGTAATAACTATAATGGAAAACAATCTGAAAAAAAAGATATAGACATATAACTGAATCACTTGGCTGTACACCGGCAAACTGTAAATCAACTAAAGTTCAATAAAAACACTTATTCTTTTGTTGTTGAGGGTGTTGATCTAAAATAAATAGATTGTCAAATGTCCAGCAAAAATGAGTTTATTCAGAATCAAGAAAGAATTGCAATTCAAGATCTACAACCATGGCAAGCTACGTGCAAATCACTGCACAGCAAGGGAAGGAGAACTCTTTTATACAGAAGGAAAGGAAGCTGGGAGAACTATAATAAACAAAGAGTCCATAGCCCTTCATTGGCTGAATTGCTGCCAGAAAAAAAGAAGTGTTTTTTTTTTCCTTCCCGTTGGTATCTGGTATTGCAGAGAATGAGAGCACCCCCTCTGGTATTCCATCTGTATTTAATTGAGATTTCTGTTTACTAAAGTTTTACATTTCCTCTTTGATAAAAATCTTTCTCTGAAAGCATTGCTGATCAAGAGTCAGATTTTCAGTGTTCAGTGGCTTTTTTTCCCCCCCTCAGTGCCAGGAACGACCTTAACTGGTTGTGGTACCTTGTATCAGAGGGAAAGTGGACAGAAGTGAAACCTATTGAGGTCATATCTGTGTAACAAGGAGAAGGGAGAAGAGTTCTCAGGCACTGCTTATCTAAAATTCATATGTTATCAAGATCACAGACACTGGAGGTTATCTGAAGCATTATGTTATTATCAAAGGTTTGGTGACAAACGTCCAACAGGCCTGGTCCAGATATCTTCTGAAAGCTTTCTCTTTATACGTCTGCTTCAAATCCAGGAAATTTTTACTTTCAGGTCACCAAGTCCAGTCAATGTTCAGTATTTACTTTAGGTATGTAACATGAATTCAAGAGTCTACTCCCTGGAGTTTGACAGTAGAAGGGTTGGTTAGGAGCATCTGATTGGAGCCTTTCAAATAACATAGAAGAGAGTCTTTCTGGAGGTGTTTATTCTAATGGAAGGAATCCCCAAATTGCAAGGTGTGATACTTAATGTTTTCATCTCCTGGGAGCACACTGTAAAAAATATTGCTCTACTAAAATGTGGCTATTTTTAATAAAAGCTTTCTAGGACTTTGTAATAGTGGAGTATCTCTCCTTTTATCAGTTGTGGATCAGAAGCAGCAGAAGCCAAACACATTGAGTGTCCTGTGACTAATTCAAAGAATGAGAGTTTATGAGTTACAAAAGGGTGGATCTAAGATTTAGAAGGACCAATAACAATGTTTCTGGCCAAAGTAATTGGAGTCCCTTTATAAAAATTTTAATTGAGTCTTAATAATGCCATTAATGCATTCAACTAAACCAGTGGACTGAAGTTGGTAAGCACAGTGAAAGTGTTGTAAAACCATCCACATAGTGCAGAATTGTCAAAGTACCTGAGGAGTAAAATGAGGTTCTCAATCACTATAAAACTTGAGAGGAGTTCCCCAGGAAGGGATAATCTTTTCCAAAAGGATTTTAGTCAAAGAAGACTCAGTAGCCTGTTGGTAAGAGAAGGCTTCAGTCCAGTGTGAAAACAAACAGACTATGACTAGAAAATATATTCATGAGAGGGAAGAAGTTTTGTGAAATCCTTCTGCCAAGCCTTGAATGGTGTATCAGGCAGTTTAAAATGTGTGGAAGCAAAACAGATAGGTTTTCCTGAGTTGTACTTCAGACAAGTGGGACTGGTGAGGTAGGAACTTTTTAGTCTTGTTAATGGTTCAACACCAATATTGAATCATGAAAGCTATAATTTTGTTGGTAGACCAATGGTTTGATGCATGTAAAGTTGAGAGAAATGGGAATTTTAGAGCCCCCAGTAAAATTGAGTTGTTATTTGGTCCAAACCAGAGCTTTCTCTTTTTCTCAAACCAACAATTGTTGAATTTCCAGTCTTGTTTTTCCTTTCTCTGAAGCCAATTTTCAGGCTACTCTAGCCAGTTTTTCTGAGTTATCATTTGGGGAAATATCCCCTTGGAACATGACAAAGGTTTGGCTGCTATTGGTTACCTTAAGAACAGCATTGCTTATGGAAATACCAGGAAGATGATTTCCATTAGCCTCCCGAAAGTCAAGTTTGCAACATCCTGGAATCTTAATAATAGTTAAAGTAGCAGGTAAAAATATTGCACCAAATGATTCTTGAACATAGAGGCCATTTTTATATTTCTGTCTTTAAAAAATATTTATTTTATTTTTTATTGAAGTAAGTCAGTTACAATGTGTCAATTTATGGCGTACAGCATAATGTCCCAGTCATGCATATATATACATGTATTTGTTTTCATATTCTTTTTCATTAAAGATTGTTACAAGATATTAAATATAGTTCCTTGTGCTATACAGAAATTTGTTTTTATCTATTTTTATATATAGTGGTTAACATTTGCAATCTCAAACTCCTGAACTTATCCCTTCCCACCCCCTTTCCCCCAATAATCATAAGATTGTTTATATGTCAGCAAGTCTGTTTTGTAGATGAGTTCATTAGTGTCCTCTTTTTTCTTTTTCTTTTTTTTTAGATTCCACATATGAGTAATATTATATGGTATTTTTCTTTCTCTTTCTGGCTTACTTCACTTAGAATAATGATATCCAGGTCCATTCATGTTGCTGCAAATGGCATTATTTTATTCTTTTTTTTTATCTCTGAGTAGTATTTCATTGTATAAATATACCACAACTTCTTTATCTAGTCATCTGTTGATGGACATTTAGGTTGTTTCGATGTCTTGGCTATTGCATATAGTGCTGCTGTGAACAACGGTGTGCATGTATCTTTTTGAATTAGAGTTCCCTCTGGATATATACCCAGGAGTGGGATTGCTGGATCATATGGTAAATCTACTTTTAGTTTTTTGAGGAATATCTGGAAGTAAGGAAGCTATGTTGCTTCTACACATTCCAAAGTTATGAACTACCATGAGAGCATATCTATTATCATATAAATATTGGCAATTTGACCCTTGGTTAAAGTACATGCCTATGTTAAGAGTGTATAATTCACTTGTTGGGCTGAGGTAGTCATAGGTAAAGATGTTGCCTCAACAATATCAAAAGTAGTAGTAATAATATACCCAGCATAATACTTGCCATTTTCACCTTTTAAATAAGTATCGGTGAACTATGGGAAGTCAGTTGCTGAAAGGAATTTCCCGCAGATCATCACAAGGAGTTAGGAGATGGTCTCTTAGCACTAAGCAGTCATAAGAGACTTCATTAGTGATGGAGGTGAGAAGAGGAGAAGGGTTAAGGTATTACAGTGTAAAAGAGTTATCTGAGGTATAGTTAACAAAAGGTCTTCATAGGAGGTGAGGTGGCTGGATGAGAAATGTTAAGTGTGATAAGAATTCAGGAGGGCCTCTACTGCTTTGGGTACAAAAATGGCTAAAGGGGACCCTACAATGATTTTCTTGGTGGCTTTAACCAACTCTCTCACACTCTAGTTTACTAATTCTTTCTTCTGTCCTCGCCATTGTGTTGCTGAGATTATCCTCTAAGATTTTTATTTTGATTATTGTGCTTTTAATTCTATAATTTCCATTCAGTTCTTCTTAAATCTGTGAGACTCTTTGGTTACTTGGGGAAAATCATTGGCTATAGCTCACAATTCAGCTTTAATTCAGGGAATATAAGAAATTATGGCTTCAGTCTCTCTAGCCTCAGAAGGCTTAATTTTAGTGGGACCAGTTACTAATAAGCTTGGAGGTAATGGAAATGGAGAGAGTTTTAGAGGAAAAGGGAAGCTCTGTAAGAGCATTAGTAAGGGGAATTTGAAGGTATACAGGATTTGTAGGTGTCATAGAGGGAAAGAAGATGGCACCAGAGAGGGAGCCTGAGACAAAGTCAAGGAAAAGGAGTCTATGAATTTGGAAGTCATTTTATCTTTCTTTAATTGTTTGTTTATCTCAGTTAATCTTAAAATCTTATTCTCCAGAGAGGCAATTTTAGGCTCCTGCTAATATTTGGAAGCTTCAAAATATCAATCAAAATGGACAATCAGTTTTGGAAATACTAGAGCTATGATAGTCCAGTTTGACTTTAAGAAAATTAAGTCTGTGGATTTCAAAAGTTTCCCATAATAGCCATTGATATTTTAAATTGCCTTTGGTCAGGTCAGTCCAGTTATTTAGAAATGCACATGTGTAAGGGCTATGGTTTTTAAAGATAAACTTGGCTGACGTCCCTATAGAAGGGCTGCCTTCAAAATATTTAGGTAAAACAGGATCCCATTTCTCAGAGGTTTTTCTCTAGAGTAAAATAACAATTTTAAAACAGCTCAAACATCTCACAGCACAAACCACTTGCAACTCTAACAGCTCAAACAACCTGCAGGCTTTTTACCAGCCTTTTCTAAGGGAACAGCATGGTCCTGAAGGAGCCAGGCTGAAGGCTTCTTAGCTCAGTTCCCAGAGAACATCCCTATTCCTAAGGAATAGACTGAAGGCTAGCCAATTCCAGTAAAACGGTCTGATTTCAAAAGCAGACCAAAGTGTGAAATGGGTAACTGAGTACATAATAAAATGCAAAGAGGGCAGAATTCAGATCTAGGAGAAAGATGTACTTATAAATTTTAGGGTTTGCAAGAAAAGCCGTGACCACGGTGGGCTCAGTGTGGGTACCCTACCTCTTTACTCTCCAGCCACAGCAATGTCAAAGGTTTTCTCTGGAACCCCATATGGGCTACCAAAATAAATGGACTGCCAGCTATTACTTGGGCAAAAATAGGTTTATTTGTGATCAGCAAAGAATTGGAATTTGGTGACTGCAATCATGGCAAGCCATGTGAAAGTCCCTACCTAGCAAGGAAAGAAGAATCCATTAATAGAGGAGAAAAGGAAATTGATAAGGCTGTAGCAAACAAGACCACTAAAACTCTCAGACCCTTACACCAAAGCTTAATCCAGAGCAAGGCACTAACTTTCTTCAATTCCATGAAGGCTGAGAGAGGAAAGAAGCTGCAGAAGACAATTTGAACCTCGCAGAGTTTGTTCCATGAGATTTAAAGAAAGGAAGCCATCTCCATATCTACAAGATCTAGCTCCTTTCCTGATCTTTTTGCTAAAGAGAGAAAGCTTTTCTTATTTTCACTTGTTTGTATGTTTCAGTTCCCTTTTTCTCTTTTAATTGATATTTCTGGCTCAATAGCTTCTCCAATAGCCAATGTGGGTTATTAGAAGCAATAAATTACCTAGCAGACTCACTGCCATACCAATCCCTCAGTTCCCTGGTCCCTAGTCAGGCTGCCTTCTTTCTTCCACTTTTCAGAATTTTTGTATAGTTCTTTTTTATTTTACATCCAGGGATTTTAGCTGTAGTGATCAAGATGAATATAGAAATGTCTGTCTACTTATGTTTCCTTAAACAGAATTATTTTTAAATGAAGTATTTTATTTACTTCACATTAAACTAAGTGAGGGTGGGTTTCTTAGCTCTTATAATGATGTACCTCCAGTTTCTACCATCATTTTTAGTAGTATACAACACACGTGTACATTGTACAGTTTTTACTTTAGTATGACTAGCAATATAATCTCTATCTCTCTCCCAGTACTTTGCAGATGTGATGTAGCTAACTCCTTCCTTTTAAGCACAGATTAAAGGGAGTTCATTGGTAAAATAAAGTGAGTTTGGACAAGAGTGTGTAGGAAGAGCTAACTCCTTCTGATTTATCTTGGTAGTACAAAAATAATATATGCTGCCAGCCAGTTGTGCCCTCATCTAGGCCTCGGGCTCCAAGATGCACAAATCTACCAACTCACTATGGAGAAAATTTAAAAATTATAGGTTAAGTGTATGTAACACATGTGTGACAATGTAAAGGTCTTACAGTCCTAATAAAGAAAAAACTAGCAATTTGAATACTCTTGTTAAAGTGCTTGTATTATTTACTGTATGTCTTAAGTCTGTACATTTTTTTTTTACATTTTATTGTTTGGCAACTCTTTTTTGTTGTTCTTGATTCCTTTTGGCAGCAATAGACTCAAAACGACAAACAAAAAATCTTAGGTATAACGAAAACTTAAGTACTGGATTTCCAAATTTTATAAAAGTTAATGGTGAGTTTCAAAATATTCCTTATCAGCATTCTCCAGGAAATTCTGTGAAAAATGGAAATAATAATTCCATACTAAAAAAATGCATGTTTTAGAAAAATTTCATGACACAGTAATAGAGACAGATATAGATGAAAAAATGATAAGAGAATTGTGATATGTACCAAGAATAACTATTCTATTTTAGTGTTCATGTATGTTATTTTTAATGTTCATATTATAATCAATATAGAGAATTTTTTTATTTTGTCTTATTTACATGGATATTATTTTTATTCTGTAGAAATAATAGTTTTTAATAGAACTATTTCATAGATTCTTCAATATAATACAACCGATTGGTTAATAAATGTATTTTTTAATTTTGTGATTTTAATTATTTTTATGATCTCTTTCACACTCAAGTGTTCCAACTCTGTGATAAATTATGTCATCAACCTAATTTTTACTATGTTAGAAGTTGATCAGAGCTATGGGAAAACATTTTAAAAAGAGCAGAGAAGACTTATTGGAAGTAGCAAGACGTGGGCTGCGCAAGGCACATGACAAGTATAAATGGAGAGCTCAGGTGACAGGGGATATCTGAGCAAGGACTTGAAGGAGATGAGGACATGAGTGATGTAGATGTCTGCGGAAAGAGTGTTCCAGGTGGAGGGAAAGGCCGTTGCAGAGGCCCTATGGCCTGATGTGTCTGAAGAGCAGCAGAGGGTTACTGCGGATGGAACTGGAAAAGAAATAGTATGAGGAATTAGAAAGAAATGATATTAGACAGATAATACAGCCATGGTGATAGGTCATGGGCTATTTTAAGGACCTTTTTTTTTTTCCTTCGGAAGATTTTGAGCACAATTGTGTAATGATCTGATTTATGTTTTAATTGAGACATTCTGCTTCTGCTTCCGCTTTCGTTTTTAAAATAGATGGTAGAATGACAAGTTAGCAGGCTATTACTCTAATCCAGGTAAGAGCACGAACCAGGATGGAGGGAGGTAAAATCTGAAAACTGTAGGCTACACCGGATAAGACAGAGTCTAAAACAAATGCTTTCTTCAGAAACTGGTTCTGGGTCACCAGTCTGGTTTAGATTCCCAAATCTTAATGATAAATTGCTCTCAGAGATTCTCATCCTCCCTGTTCTCTTATGAAATTCAGCTTCAGTTGAATTCTCCTTTCCCAGACCATTAGAGTGCATTCAATATATACATTTCAAGAGAAATTTTCATATTCAAATCATTTTTATCTTACTCTAGCAAGCCCTAAATTCCTTGCTACAAGAGTATTATCAGTTCAGCAGTTTGGATGCAGGAATAATGAGAATTAAAATAAAAGAAGTTAATGTTCCATATTGCTATAACAGATACCTTCCCTGTCTGCCATAGTTTCAACCCTTTCTGCCTACCTTTTCATCCTATTACTTACCTTACTATGTCATGAAAGATACACATACTATGTCATGAAAGATGCACTTCTGTTAGACAATAAGGACCAATTTATATTATAAATTATTGTACATAAGTGACAACAGCCTTATACATTATGAGAACCATAGAACACAGTTTTTGAAAGGCACACAATTATAATGTTGGCACTTAAAATTTCTATAACCAGCTTACTGAAGTTTCTTTCTCAATAAGGTGTACACATGACAGTTTATACATTTATTCTAATCACTGTCCTATAATTGGACCATGTACAATCCTCCTTCACATTCTGGTAAAATCATCCTGAGTAGATTAAATAACTTTGCGATCAGCCCAATTTAATTTTGTAATTGTATACCTGATTCAAAGCATTCCTCTCCTCTACTGTTGGTAGTGTGGCTTAGGAGAGACAGAATGGGAGGAGACTAGTGGTCTGATTTTCCACTCCTCCTCTATTCCTTCCTTGGCATTGCTCTACAGAATGGAGATATGGAAGTCAGATAGCGGAGACAAGGGTCCAATTCAGCAAATTACCACACTAGAGCTGAGGTAAGATCCTTGCATGGCTCTGGCTTGGTCCTGTTTCATTATAGTGGTCTTTATCAATGTGGGAAAGAATAAATATGCATTTGAGATACTATTCAACTCCACATCCATCCTATCCATTAATAAGGTCTCTCTCATAGAATGTGGCTAGGTCTCCCATTGGTCCTGTATCTTCACTTCTCTCTCCTGCTAGGGCATAACCTCACTTGAACCAGTGGGCACCTGGACAGCTCTATTTTCTTCTTCTTCTTCTTATGATCTTCTATTCCTTTAGAGATTCTTCTTTTCTATTTAGACTCTGTATTATAGTCTCTTTTCACTCTGCTGGTTATATGTCACTCGAACATCTGTGAGTCTGGGGACTCTGCAGTTCAATCAGGTAGCCTTCTCTTTTGTAGGCGTCCTGCATCACAGGTTATTCTCTTGGAGACTTCCCATTTGCCCCTTCCCCCACATTCCTCAATTTGCTTCAGACAAAGAAAATAGCTCTTACTATAAATACTTTACTTCATTCAAAATAAATGGTTTTCTACTTCTATTGTCTCTTTCTTTCCACTCCTCATTCTTTTTATAAAGGCAGAAGGTTGTGATGGTGTCTGAGATTTGCAGGAATGGTCCTGATACTTCATACTAAGTCCTAGGAGGAGGTTTTCCACTAATATCTGTTATCTCTCTTTAAAATTAGTATGCATTTTACATGATAACAATTAAGTCTACTCAGCTTGGTAAACTTTTATGCAGGTATTACTTTTTAATTTTGTATGGATCTACATGCAATTATGGCTACTTGCTTTTGTCTCTAAAAACAAAACTTTTTAAAGGAAGATTAATTATTTATTTAAAACAATTAAATTTACTAATATTTTAGCTAACTTGCAGACCCATGAAGTTTCTATAAAAATGAGAAGCATAAAACTTAGAATATGAAAGTTGGATATATATTTTAGGTTCAATATAATTTGACAAGAAATCTTTAATATCATTTGACAAGAAAATGTTCAATATCCAGAAGTCTTCCTGTGTGTCAGATTGGCATGTATCAGGCAATGTCAAGCAGTAAAGTAATGAGCAGGTTTCAAATAATGTATAAATAATGCAGGTTCACTGTCACTGCACAGGATTTTTTTGTTTCCTGTGTCATTTTTGCAATTAAGAAAAATGTGATTCTAGAATAAAATAAAGCTCAGTGAAAACAAAGAATGTTCAAATTTCAGTTAATATTTTGAAAATCTGCTCTACATTTAGTCAATAAGGTCAAATAATGACCAATAGTATGCATAAAGCACTGGGGTAAAAGTAAATTGGCTTTGGCATTAGATCTGAGTTTTAATCCTAACTCTGTCAATTACTAACTGGCTTTTAAATAGTCAGAGCCGTTCCACGGCCCATAATTCTATCTGTAACACTGAGACAGTAATGTCTACGTTACAGAGAGATTGTAAGAATTACAGATAAAATAAGTAAGGAATAGGGGACAGAATATTAATTTCTAGCAATGATTAGCATTGTTATCATTAGAATGTTAGACTGAAAACAGAGAAGAGAACTATTCAGGGGAAGAGCTGGAAAGTACCTCTTGCTAGCAGCTAGCAATGAAGATACAAGCAGAGTGGGCTGCCACATAAGGACTTTTGATCCGTCTTAACTCTTTCTCTCTCTCTCTCTCTCTCTATATATATATATATTTATTTATTTATTGAAGTATAGTCAGTTACAATGTGTCAATTTCTGGTGTACAGCATAATGTCCCAGTCATGCACATACATACATAATCATTTTCATACTCTTTTTCATTAAAGGTTATTACAAGATATTGAATATAGTTCCCTGCACTATATAGGATAAATTTGGGGTTTTTTAAATCTATTTTTATATATGGTGGCTCACACTTGCAAATATCAATCTACAGATTTAATGTGATCCCTATCAAATTACCTATGACATTTTTCACAGAACTAGAACAAATAATCCTAAAATTTATATGGAAGCACAAAAGACCCAGAATTGCCAAAGCAATATTGAAGAAAAAGAATGAAGCTGGAGGAACAACCCTCCTAGACTTTGTACAATACTATAGAGCTACAGTAATAAAAACAACTTGGTACTGGCATGAAAACAGACATATGGATCAATGGAACAGGATAGAGAGCCCAGAAATAAACCCAGAGACCTACTGTCAATTAATCTTTAACAAAGGAGAAAAGAAAATACAATGGAGAAAAGACAGTCTCTTCAGCAAGTGGTGTTGGGAAAACTGGACAGTAGCAAGTAAATCAATGAAGTTAGAACACTCCCTGAAACAATACACAAAAATAAACTCAAAATGGCTTAAAGACTTAAATATAAGATATAATATAAATATAAATATAAATATAAATATAAATATAAATATAAATATAAAGGCATGATAAATCTCCTAGAAGAAAACATAGGCAAAACATTCTCTGACATAAATCTTAGCAATGTTCTCCTAGGGCAGTCTACCCAGGCAACATAAATAAAAGCAAAAATAAACAAATGGAACCTAATTAAACTTATAAGCTTTTGCACAGCAAAGGAAAACATAAGTAAAACAGAACAACAACCTATGGAATGGGAGAGAATATTTGCAAATGATGCAACTGACAAAGGTTTAATTTCCAAAATATATAAACAGCTCATACAACTCAACAACAAAATACAAACAATCTAATACAAAAATTAACTCAATATTAATCTTACCGATCTAGTTTAACCAAGGTGTACTATTGTAACCAAGCAGGACCCTACAGGGACTTTCCAGGACAGACATCCCCCTTCCCCACTGTCTCCCATCTCTTGCTTGTAGAAAAACTTTAGCCTCCTAGGCCTTCCCCAAGTTCCAAAGAATAAATTCAATCAGATAAGTGAGAAAAAATGCAGAAACAAAGGAAAATGGTCAAGTAAGACAAACTAATCATAGTTTTGCCATTAAACAAAGTCATGGACTTTTAGTTCCTTCTCAAGGGCTACAGAAAATATTCTGCATCATTATCTTTTGAGCTGTTTTGCAGATACTGAAACTCCCATCAGGTGGAAGAAGTTAACTGTGTGCTGCTCACAAGCCCTTAGACCTCAGATTAGCTGGAATCAGAAGGCTGATGATGTTGACTCCCAATTACCTCACTATCAACCTATCAGAAGAATGTGTACCAGCTGATCACACACCCTACAACAACCGCACCCCACCCCTCATCATTTAAAAAACATTCCCTGAAAGACATCGCAGAGGTGGGGCCTTCTGAGCATTAGCTGTCCTACATTTCTTGCTTGATGGATCCAAGTTTTGATTTGGTAACACTATTACTAGTGTAAATTACCATTCTAGCCTAAAAACTAGAGCATGTTCTCATTACTTCCCAAAGTATATTTCTGCTATTAAGTTATCAGCAGTATTTCCATTTTTGCAGACTACTTCCATAGTTATCATTAGTCTTTAACAGTTTTTAACCACATTTTTGAGGCAGTCTGAATGACAGGGACTTAAATATGGTAGTGACTAATGCATTGAAATCAACAGCTGTTGATTTCAACTCAAGTTACTTTGCAAATGGTTGAATTGTGGTTCTTTCTTAGACAAAGGTTAAATTTAGGGCATCCCCTTGAGTAAAATAAGGGATAATATTGATGCTATTCAAGAATTTTATTATCTACTAGTCTCTCACCCTTTTGGTGGATTTAAATAAAACAAATGCATCATAGAGTGAAATTATTTGGACAGATGTCAGAGTAAACCTAAAAAAAGAAAGAAAGAAAAAAAAAATCCCACTGTGAAGAACTTCTCAGTTACCAAAGAAGTGCACAGGAGGTGTGCAGACAAATCCTATTACTGAGTAATGGGATTTATTCGCGTGTCCAGACACCAGTTTGAAAATGTGATTCTGCTCAAGACATAAGCAGAAGAGTTCTTAAATGGGGCAAAATTCTGTCTTCAGGAAAGATGGAATATATTTCACTAAAGTCAATCCGATTCCTTCTTTAATAAATTGCTTAAAGGAAAAAGAGTCTGCTGACACAGGAAATGCTGAAGCCTCCTGAGCTTAGTCCTTTGAAGTAAGGTCTACAGTAGGCTGTAGACAAGAGAACAACAGTAGGGCAAGGTAGGCTCAGAAACAGTAGGGATTTCTGGATAAGTGGAATCACTTATTCTTTCTAAGAAAGGTCTAGAGCATGAATAGTAGAGGATTTCAAAGTATTGCATATTTTGTACTACATAGATAGTGCAATATTTACAAAATACAACATCAGTATCTACTCATCACCTCAAAATAAAGGCACATGACTGAATGTTAACTTATTTTTCTAATTGCTCAAAAGTTTACAATAATTATCTAAAAAAATACATTAACTAGAATTATGCTGTCTTAGAGCAGGGACTGGCAAAATTTTTCTTTGAAAAACCAGATAGTAAATATCTTAAGCTTTGTTGGACAAAAGGTCTTTCTCACTATTACTATTCCACTCTGTTAATGCAGCACAGAAGTAGCCATAAACAATTCAGAAATAAATGGCCGTGGCTGAATTTGGCCAGAAAGTTGTAATTTGCTGATCTCTGATGCTAGTCATTCAGTATCTTTATCAATATAGTCCTAGTATCCTATGCAGTTCCTGGCATGTGATATAGATTAATGTAAATAGATTATTAAAAAGCATTTCATTTATTTTTCTTGTAGTTCATTCTATCTGTAGAACAGTCTTTTATACATTACTTCTCCTTTGACATGATTCCAGTTGGTTAGTTCTGAAACCATCTGAACATTCCAAAAAATTTAACCTCAAAATATGTAATAGACAGAACATCATGTTTGGTATCACTGACAGAAAACATATATAACATGAATCTAATCATGAGGGGATATTAGAATAACTCAAACTGTGGGATCTTCTACAAAAATGTAAATATCAAGAAAGACAAAGGAAGGCTGAATTAATGTTCCAAAATAAAAGAGACTAGAGCAACATGAAAAACAAACATGATGAGTAGCCCTGGAATAGATCCTGGATCAGGAAAAAAAAAAAAAAGACAAAAGAAAAGCTATAGATGGCATTTATTGGCAAATTAAATATACACTGTGGATTAAATAATAACATTAAATCAATGTTAAAGTTCATTAGTGGGCTTATGAAAAAGAATGACCTTGTTCTTAGGTAATACACCCTGAAGTACTTAGTGATGGTAGTTGGGTTAATGTTTCCATCTCACTCTCAATGATTCAGACAAAATATTGTACATACATATAAACTGGTAAACAGAATAATAAAGCAAATGGGGGCAAATCAAGATAAAGAATGTACAAAAGTTCCTTGTAAAAAGTTATTTAAAGTACTATTGCCTATCCCTTTCTGCTCTCCAGATTTTGATACATATGAAGTAGGAAACATCAAGACATTTTCATAGATGATTTTTAGCTCTACCTAATATCTTTGTTTTGAGCAGATGAATGAATAAAATAACAGACACTTGGTACAGCAATGAGTGGACTTAACATTTGTAGAAACTTCTAAAAATAACATGTTGGTAAGTTTTTCCTCTAGGAAAATCATTCTTAAAGCAATTCTAGTAACTAAAACTATTATGATTTTAAGCCTTGAAAAATTCAACCAAGGAAATTCTAAGAGATTCTCAAAGTAACCAATCATCAGGAAACACCTAAAATACTTTCTTCAACTCTTTTTAATCAGATTATTTTTTGCCTATAAACCAGATCGACAAGAACAAGTACACAGTGTTTGAGTTGAATGCTGAGTAGGGGCACAACAAAATAATTCGGTGAACTCAGATCACAAGTTTCCAAAATAGGACTGAAAGGGAGAAGTTTTCAGTCAGATGGAGCCTGAAAGAATGAGGCAAACAGTGAGAAGTTACAAATTCCTGAGGGTCCAGGCACAAGTTGGTTAGAAAACAAATGTTCTTCTGGATGGATACCCTGCTAGGTTAGAAGAATACCCTTTCTCTGGGCAATTTTAGAACTATTTTGTGTTCATGCTACATGGCTTTGCCTTTAGACAGGTTTACATTGCCTATTTTCTATTTAGTATTTATAATTATTATAAATGTATAACATCTAAAGCTCTACCTGCTGATTTGTACTAAGCTCTTCCAATTTAGAATACCAAACAAATATGGAAAATCTTGAATTATCTTAAACTACTTTTTAAGAAAACACTTTGTTGAACTATAATTGAGATTAGGAAAAGCTATAGATATTTAAGATATACAATTTGAGCTTATAGATAAGTATACACCTATGAAATCATCATCACAATCAAATCCATATATTTATCCATCACTTCTACAAGTTTTCTCCTGTCCCCTTTATTAATTTATTTTTATATTGATTTTTTGTATGTGTGTGGTAAGAGCACTTAACATAAGCCCTATCCTGTTGGCAATTTTTTAGATATACAATACAGTATTGTTACAGTATATAGACCCTATGCTGTACAGTAGATCTCCAGAACTTATTCACCTTACATTACTAAAACTTTGTACTCCTTGACTGACTTCTGTTTGTAAGGTTAAACACAAGTCTGGATCAATCACAGAAACCATGGGTACCAAATCTAACTATTTGAAAAACAGGGGGAACACAATGAACCTCAAAGAACATCACCAGATTTAATTGAAAAATATACATTGAGTTATATAAAAGAAGTTAACTTGAAAAACAGGCTTATTATTATTACATCTACTTTTTAAATTATGGGCTGAACTGAGACTTATGAATCATTATATAATGTCATTTCAGCAAACCTGAAAACAGATCAATTTCTCTAGTTACATTTTTAAGGAGCCAGTACATTCTGTTGGTATACGTATACCTGAAAGCAGCAAATGGCAAAGTTATAAGATTAGCTTTATAGCTAAGGCAATTCCAGACCAACTAGTAAAACAATTTCTTGAAAATTAAAGTATCCTCAAATTGTGATTTTTCTAGAAATTGTGTTGATATATTTACTGCTTTGCAGCAATATCAACTATTTTGATCTGAAATTGGCCAACTGACCTCCATAAATTGCCATTTATCTTACTCCAGAACTTGCAACATTTCTGCCTCTACAAACTCTTTTCAAATTATAGATATTGTTATCACAGTGGAAGGTCATTTTAAATCTGTTTGTTGGTTCAAATAATGCTTAGAATCAATAGTATTTCCTGCGTATCTCCACACTCTGCTTGATTCAGTGGGTAAACTGCCCACATTCCACAGAATATAGAATTTTTGCTGCTGAAAGTCACCTTTATCAAAAGAAGTAGCACTAGGACCTTATTTATTTTTGTTCTGAAGCTTGACTTTGATTGATTTATATTTTACCAATACCTGTTTCTGACTGATGTTTCTTGAATATGAAGTATTTTAATAAGATTACAGATCATAACTTGACTTAAGGATTTTTTACGGATCTTTTGGAATCCTTGTACTAGCCTTTTTTTAAACAAAGGCAAGTAGTTTGTGGAAATCAGAAATAGTTATCAGCTAAGTGACAATTACAGGTATATTTTTACACACACACACATACACATAGATACATACACACCTGTGTAACTGTTTGTAGGGAGTCATATTTTCAATAATTCCTGCTCTCTATTCCAGTTTCAAAGGCATTTTGATCCTGGCTGTTTGAAACATGCCATTTACAGCCCCTGGATCTAACCTACGATTTGTCATTCTATACCTGTAACAGCAAGTATAGCATTGCAATGGTTATTCCCCCTTAATAAACTGCACCAAATGATTTGTTTTAAATTATATATTCTTTTCTCCAGGATCAGAAATAAACATAGATATGAGGTGATATTTTATCATTATAATTGTTTCTATATATTTGTTCTGAAGAGTCCATATATGTATATCTTTTTTGATATTTAATCACAGCTCCTTCTCATCTCAAAAACTGAAAAGATTTTAACAATTACGTTAATTTGTCTTGGACTTAGTTTTAAAATCTTGTACTTTTTATGAAACTATCATCTGATTTTATAGGTAGTTTGTTTTAAAGTGTAACATTTCATTTTTCTATAACAAACATAAACACTTATACAGGCATATTTTTACAAACACACAATTATGAGCCCATATATCAAGGATTAGTAATATAATATAATAATTCCTCTTTCATATCATAATATACAAAGTACATTTTCATAAGTGTAAAACTCTACTGTCTAAATCAAATCTATAGATATGCATGTTCTTCTACAGTGTGCCAATAGGGCTACCAAACTGAACTTGAGTCTCATTGCCCAACATGCAGCAAAGCCAATCTATTGGCATGGGGTTGGGGTAAAAGAAAACATAGCATTTATTGCAGGGCCAAGCAAGGAGAACAGTCAGCTCGTGCTCAAAAGACCCACACCCCAGATGGATTTCAGGGAAGGGTTTTTAAAGATGGTGTGAGGGAGAGGGTCACAGGGTGTGTGATTAGCTCATGCACAATTCTCTGGTCGATGGTGAGGTAACAGGGCGATGTTTCAGGAATCTCAGTCATCAACCTTATGGTTCCAACTGGTCTGAGATCTACATGCTTTGTTCAGTACTTTCCTGGTGGAAGTTTGGCTTCTGTAAAAACAACTTAAAAAAAGTGTCAGACATTGTTATCTATGTACTTCAGGGAGGAAGTAAAGGTCCTGTGATTCTGTATATGGCTAATCTATTGTTTAAGTTGTTACCAATTCTTCTGTCCAACTGCTATTCTTTTTCTCTGAATGTTCTCACTAGTCTAATTACTAATCTTTGAGCCAGACTGTTTGAAATTCAGAGAAGGTTCAAGAGACTGAAGTTTTTCTTTAATTGAGAGGTGAGGAACTAAAATCTGTTACTGAGGGGTCTGTTGGGGGATTGCTCAGTTTCAACCCTCTCTTTACTTTATTACTCCTCAGTCCTGAGGGAAACAGGGACAGGACAAGAATAGGAATAAATTATTGGAAAGAGAGGTTAATCATAAACTCAGAAGAGGAACTTGGTTTCATTTGTGTTGGTGATTTGGGGATGATTTATCTATCTACATCTATACCTATTATTAATCAGATAAGAACATTTAATTCCATCCCCCGCCCCCCACCCCTTTGCTAACCAGGTAGCTGGGGAGAATCAGCAGTATGTCTGTGCAGGTAAGACTTTGGGGCAGGTTGAGATTTCTAAACCCATCACTCATCTACTGTCTGGAGAACTGATGCAGATAATCAAAGCCAAGGGCCTTGATGCCAGGGTTATCAGTTAAGGGCAAAATTCTATAAAATTAGAAATCTATATCAACTTGCGTCAATTATATTCATCACCCCAAAATGCAGTCATCTCAATAAAATAAAAATAAATATTTTAAGCATTCTCTTTACACTTAGAAATGAGATAAGGATGTCCACTATCATTACTTCTATTCAACATTGCTTGTAAGGTCTTAGCAAATGCAATGAGAAAAAATAAATTAGAGGCTTAATGGTGGGGAAAAAATGCAGCCAAAAAAGGAAGTTCAAAATAAGACCAAGTGTAAAATTAAAGCCAATTTCTTTATTTACTCATGACAATTTTTGAAATGTGCTTTTTTTAAAAAAGAAGAATATTATTTCATGTCACTGAAATCTCTTTGTGTTTAAATCCCTTTAGCTCTTGCTTTAAAATCTAAGTGGGTGATCTTATACATACCAGACTGCGTTAGTTGTAGAAAGAAGGTCATTATGAAGGCCTGTGGAAGTGCATAAGCACTTGCACATCTGCACATAAACTTGCTGAAATATACATATATATATATTTTTTTTAATTGAAGTACATTCAGTTACAATGTGTCAATTTCTGGTGTACAGCACAATATCCCAGTCATGCGTATGCATACATATATTCATTTTCATATTCTTCATCATCAAAAGTTATCACAAGATATTGAATATATTTCCCTGTGCTATACAGAAGAAATTTTTTTAAATCTATTTTTACATATAGTGCCTAACATTTGCAAATCTCAAACTCTGAAATGTATCCCTTCCCACCCACTTTCCTCCAGGCAACCATAAGATTGTTTACTATGTCTGCTAGTCCCTGTTTTGTAGATGAGTTCATTAATGTCCTCTGTTTTCTGTTTTTTAGAGTCCACATATGAGTGATATCATATGCTATTTTTCTTTCTCTTTCTGGTTTACTTAGAATGACAATCTCTAAGTATGTATTTTAATAATTATCATTGACAGTATTTTTGAATGATGTAAAAGGGCCTTGCTAGATTTCACTAACACTTATTATCAAAATCACATTATTAGAAGTCAAAAATACTGCATCTTTGTCCACGTTCCAACTGTTACCAAACATTCATGTTGTTAGTAAATTAATATGATCTGAAACAAAAGGAACGCATGATACTGACACTAAGCAAAAACTCTAATGAGGGTGTACATGTAAAATTCATACAAGTTCTTGTGAGATAATGAAAATATATATATATATTGGTATTTGCCCCTAGTTCCTAGCATAGAGCTTCTTAACCCTTTTGTAATTTAAGTGACAAGAGCACTAGGAACATCTTTTGTCTTAATATTTGATCATTGACCCCAATTTCTGATACACGACTCTCAAAACCCTTGTAATTTCCTGGGTAATAGGAGAGTCTTTTGTTCTAATGAGACAGTTTGGATGCTTCCTGGATGAGAGCTAGTCTCTAGAAAGACTAAGCCATAATTAGCAGCTTGGAATTTTCAACTCTGCCCTTCACTTTCTTGAGAAAGGAGAAGGGCTGAAAACAGAGTTAATAATCGGTCATGCTCACGTGATGAAGACTATAAAATTCCAAGAGTACAGGGTTTGGAAGAGTTTCCCTCCCCCTCACCTGTGTATCTCTTCATCTTAATGTTCATCTGTATTCTTTATCATATCTTTTAATAAACTGGTAAGTCTAAGTGCTTCCCTGAGTTCTGTGAGCCATTCTAGTAAGTTAATTGAACCCAAGGAAGGGGTCATTAGAACCTCTGATCTGTAGCCAGTTGGTCAGAAGCACAGGTGATAACCTGGGCTTGAGAGTGGCATCTGAAGTGGGGATTCAGGGGAAGTCTTGTGATAAGGAGCATTTAACCTGTGGGATCTGACATTATCTCTAGGTACACAGTGTAAGAACTGAATTAAATTGTAGGACACCTAGATGATGTTACAGAGAATTGCTTGTTTTGGGGAAAAACCTTCACACATTTGGGGACCAGAAGAGTCAGAAGTGAAGTAAAGGAGACATACAAGGATGAAGCACACAGTAGGAAAGAACTGAATTTTTCTTTTACATTTCCCTATGGCATCATACACATAATATAAAACTGGGCTTTGCCTCTAAATTATTACATCTTAATTCCAAAACAATTAATTTTATGATTTGATGCATTAAATTGATAACGATCATATTAGGAATATATAAATGATAGTACTATTCAGAAAAAGGACAAAATGTAAATATTTGCTGTGTATTTAGTAGCATGATGTTTTCTTAACTTGCTCTTTCTTATGAGTTAATTGCAATCACAATACACATGTTTGGGTTATTAAAATGTCATCACTTTACAAGGCTTTTTTTTTTTTTTACTTTATTATAGGTAAAGTTGAATATATTTCTAAACAAGATAGGTTAACAGTGTTAATGGACTATAAATCATGTTCAAATGATTGTCTTCATTCCCTAAATTTAACTTTCAAATCCACTTATTATTTGATGCCACGTGCAGAAAGTTGTGTTTAGCTGCTTTTAAAACATCTTTTAAAACATCTCCGTTTCTTTTCTTTGCTATTGGGTACACTAACTGAAGTTAAAAATATAGACAGGAAGCTTACCTTGCTTAATTTTAAAATGTAGCAAAAAAAAAAAACTGAGAAGAAAAACATGTAGTTTCTGTTGATCATTTAAGCTTCTGACAGTATAATGCATATTTAGCATTAGCATAACAATATTAGCTAAGGGCAATGTAACCAGAGGAGTTGTCCTTTTAAGTCCTTTATTTGAATTTAAATCAGATCACCAGTGAGTTACTTCTCCACATTACCGGGAAACTATTTCTGGACCCAGAGCACAGAGTCCTTTTGAGACAGGAAGGGGGCAGGGCACAGCCATTCAAGGAATGATACAGCAATTAACATCAAAATGGTGGAAGATTCAAACCCCAGTAGGCCTTGAGGCTCAAGATGATGGGAAATTTGACTTCTAGCAAAAGTTGAGCTTCATTATATGCCCATTGTAAATATTAGCATGGTGAATAACATGCCCACAGGTACCATGGCAGCCCCAAGGTTAGCCACAAAAGGTCAAAGAGTGGGAAATGGCCAACTTTCTGGGAATCCCAGCCCCTTCCCCAGGCTAGTTAGCCTGGTCCTTCCACTTATTAGCATATGAAGCCACAGAGCCCATAAAAACTGGCAACACAGTGCCTCAAGGCTGCTGCCCTCTCTCTCTCCCTCTTCAGAGAGAGCCTATACTCTGTCTATGGAATGTGTGCTTACTTTTAATCTGAGCACCCAACCCCATGGCTTTTCTCTTGCCTTTCAGTGTATCTCTCTGAATGAATCTACCTTTACTCAACTGTGGCTCGCTCTTGAATTCTTTCCTGCTTGAAGCCAAGGACTCACACTTGGCGGGGCATGTCCCACGGGCTCAACAGAAGCCTGGACACGGCCCTCCTAACTCCCCATATCCGTTTTTCCTGCATCACTTTTACTTTACTAGCAGTCTCATTAAAATCAGTACAGATAATGGTGTGTTGGATTTAAATAATGGCAGTTACAAACTTTAAATAACAATAAATAGTACAGATGTTATTTACTGTTTATTTTCTATCAGAAAGATTTAAGATTATTTAAGTGGTTAAAAATATGTATTGAATCCCAGCTAAAAATCATGTGCAGTGACAGACAGGCTCTGGGGTAATTGCAGGAAGAGACACAAAGTGCCTGCCTGTAAGGAGTTCTCAGTCCAGTAGGTGGAGTAACATTTACCTGCCCACATGGAAATTCTGAGTTCTGTTAAAACAGTCACATCTTGATTTCTAGGCTGTATGACTACACTTGGAACAAGAAAGTATTTGATTACTATTAATCCCAAAATTCATTAAATTAGAACTAGTTAAGACTCATTAACTAAGAATAGTAGAATTTGTTAAAGAGAAAGAAGGGAAAAATCTGAGATGTGTTGTTTTGATTTAATTCTACCTGTGACCTTGGGTGATGTGTTCTTTGTGATTGGCTTCTTCTTCTGAAACATGGAGAAACTAATTTATTCATTCAGTAAACATTTATTAATATACTTTGTATTAAGCAGATTTTCTGTTCTAGATTTGGAAAGGAAAGAGATGAAAGACATGATCATGGGTTTTAAGTTTCTTAGTTTTGTGGACAGTTAGCATTTCTCTCCTGGCTTTCTTCTCCTGAAAACTTGCAGGCATATTTATAGACTACTTTATGAAAGAAACAAACAAGTCAATAAACAAAACTGTTACCAGGCAGCCACAGAGCTATTCCCAAGCAATCAGGTAACACTGAAGGGTAGAAATAGATTACGATCATTTTTCTCAATTAACCTTTAAATCTAAGGATACAGATTATTAGTTTTGATTGAACTCTATCAGAAATTTATGTTTAAAAATTAACATTGTTAATAGCTATGAAGAACATTACTGTAGACATTTTAACTGAGATACTGAAATATTATTAGCATTTATGTATAAACTATAATCCTTATCCATCCAAAAAAGAGTGTTTAGTTCAGTATGCAAAAGTGATGTGTGCTCTGGCATTCTAAAACCATGCAGAGAGATTACTACTGTGAAACACTGTTGCTTTTGTTAGGTGGTTAGATAAATGGGGGCACTGGGCAGATAGGTGGAGGGGAGGGAGAATGATCCAGGAGATCTACCTCCTGTATAAAGGCATTTCACTTCTTCTAAATGAGTGTCAGCAAGAAACTGGTTAAAACCCGACAGCCTGCATGGTAGAAGAAAGGATTTAACCAGACAGGACCAAATGCCCATTGTATTATAATTAACATTGTGGTTTAGGCTCCACCATGGGTTTTTCTTTATACATCATGGGTAAGGACATGCACAGTGGGGTCAAACATGACTAAGGACTCCAGAGACAAGAGCTGTTAATCAATCAAGAGACCACCTCTAAGCGAGGGTATAAGAAAATGGAAAGACACACACACACACACACACACACACACACAAACACAAACACACACAATATGCAGGATTCCTCCTTGAATCAGCCCGCCTCCTGCTGGGAAACGTACTCTTCTTTTGCTACATAAATCTTTTAGAATCTTCTTTCTGCACAATGCTTTCCATCTCCCATCTGTAAAACTTATCTTTTGGGGAGACAAGATTTTTTTTTTCCTGTTTTCTTTTGGGTATCACTTTGCGTATTAAACTACTACTTACTTGGAATACTTACACCATTTATTGTGGGAACTGTCAATTCAAGAAACAATTAAGTATCAGAAACAATGCTAGCTCACTAATCTCATTTACTGGTCAAAGCAACTCATCCCCCACTCTCCATACCTCACCAGAAACAAGTGTATGAAAACAAAAATTTGACAAGCCCACAACTTCAAAACCTTGGAATTGAATATAAAAGTGTATTTAAAAATGTCTATTCCACTTGTGGGAGAAGAAAAATGCTTAATTACTATTATACTTTCTTCATCTGCATCAACTTCACCCATACACAAACACATGAATATAAACTAAACATTCATTATAATCATATGTCTATAATGAGTACACATATGTATACTATATTCATTATATTTGACCACTATATATAATTTAAACACATCCACTTGCATATAAGAGATGTGTTACCACATAATAACACATACCACAATGTCTGCTGTTTGCTTACATGAGTTAGCTCATTTAATGCACATAATAATACTATGAGTCAGGTAATAATGTTATTATTCTCTGGATGATATTGATAATGGAAACGAGGGACTGAGAAGTTAAGTCATTTGTCACTAAGAACATAGTTAAATAAGGTAGGACCAGGATTCTTTGCTGTTAGAGCTTGCACTTTTAGCTTACATTTGTGCCAAAGTTTTCCTTATCTACCATCTTTTATCTATGCATGTACCAATATAAAATACACACATAATGTATGATGAAGGTAGGAGATTTTGATAAGAATAATTTATAATATATAGTTTATATTATACATAGAGGTATATGATACCCACATCATCAAAAAAAAGTGATGAGTATTATAACTGAGGATTATAAGTCACTTTATAAATATATAAATCTTCAAAACCTCTTTCTTTTCTGTAAATACACTGAGATGTTGATTCAATTCTCTTCCTCCTTAACTCTCTTTAGTTAATAAGAGTCTATTTCATTGCTGAACCATGTTAGTTTCTTGACACTAACTGGAGTGTGCTTTAGGGTTGCTCCTCCTCGAATTCATTCAGTCTCCCTGTCCTTCATGAGCTCAGACCTTGAACTTCTGCTCTTCTTCTATACTTACTGGTTTCAAAAGCTTATCAGTTCCCTTCAATCTCCCCTCTGTCAATATGATCTCTATGACCTTTAGATACACCTGTCTGTAGATAACAGCTACATTTATTTGTCATCACTAACAAACCAAAATGTCTAAAAGAAAATTTACTTTCCCTCATGACAGAACTTTCTTCTTAGCCAACAGCTTTATTTTTATCATTAGTTCTATAACCTTCTTTGTCCTCAAATTTCTAAATCTTGGGGTTCATTTTCTTTTTTCTGTCCTTTGTAAGAGTCCACCATTCCTCTTCATTTCTCTGCCATTCTTTTCATGTCACACTGAAAATTCTTCATTGACTTCTACCTTGACTTCTTGGCTTCTAATAATTTTGCTTCTTGTATCTTATTGCTGATCTTGCACTTTCCTAATGGATTGCTATCCCCAAAAGCTTTCCACATAATATCAATTCCTTTTATAGGAAATTTACTTTGGGCCTCTATTATTCCTCAGGGAAAAAACAATTGATTTTCCATGTAATACTTAAGGCACTTCATGGTGCCACTTTAATTTTATTAACTCTCTCAAATCAAGTCCTCTATTTGAGTCAACTTGCCTTCAGTATTGTGCTAATGCTCACTTATTTGTTATTTCCCTTATCAGAAATGCTCCTATGTATATTTTGAGCTGTATTTCATAATTTTTTCAACACACAGTAAAGAGACACCTTGATTTATTCTACTCCTTGGCCACCTTTCCCTGATTTCAATTCCTTCAGCATTTGTAAATAAAGTTGGGTAACTTTATGTATTTCTTCAACATATAGCTTTGGAATTAAACTCCAAATGTTTTCTTGTGCCATACAGGACTTGAATGCACACATAGACTCTAATTTTCCTTAGGACTATAACCCTTTTGTTTATCTGTCATGGGAATTTATTTCTTTAGAATTTATAAGAGATCTAGGTCATGGAATGTTTTCATAAATTCACTATAATTATTGCTGCTAAGAACCTGCCACTTGTATTTTGATTCTGTAAGGACCATTTTCCTCTTAAACTGACATTACTATGTTGTACTTCCTCTGCTTTTTTGTTTGCTTGGTTTTGTTTTTACTTAAATGCTGATTCATAACTAGAAAAAAAAGAGAAAAGAAGGGAAAGGCTATAAAACTCAACTTCAAATCTAATATGTACTTGTTGATATTTCTAATGGAAATATTCTGAGAACCATAAGTGCCTTGTTAAAACAGGAAATCAATAACATTTGTAGAATTACATTAAAACAAAATTATTTATAATAGTTTCTTGTAAATATTCAATGCCAGCTAGATTTTTCATGCAAACTGTTAGATTAAAATAAAGATCTGTTTATTTTGTGGATTTCTTTTTCCTTATATCATTTATGTCTTCTTCATACAGCAAGTACATGCTTTTAGATTCTTCCCTCAGTGGAAACTGCTATTCCCTTGCCAAGACTGAGAAGATTCTAATAAATAAGCATTTGGTTAGTTGCCATTTACTGATATGGGAGAAGGAGAAAGCTAGTTAGTATTATTAGTACCTCCCCATTTACCATGCTTACTGATTTCCACCTCCATTTTCCTTCTCCCCAATATTTCTGCTTCTTTCCCAGGCACTTTGGAAAAAGAATATAAAGCCATTGTTTCCTGATACACTTCCAACTCCCTTGAGCTGGTATCACTAGTGAAAAGGAATTGCACAAATCTACAAATCCTAATTACAGTCATTCGTTTCAGAGATTTTTTTTTTCAGGAACAGGAGAAAAATGAAAGTATGTGTGTGTGTATATACACACACACACACACACACACACACACACACATAGAGAGAGAGACAGACAGAGAGAGAGAGAGAGAGAGAGAGAAAGACAGAGACAGAGAGAAACTACATCAGTTCATACCCTAGTGTTGTCTCTTAAAATTGGACAATTTAACTCACTGGTGCCTCAGTTTATTCATCTATCAAATAGGTATAGTAATAGAACTTCATGTATAGTGTTTTTGGAGCATTAAATAGTAATTATCCATGTAAAGACTTTAAGACAGTAATAGGCACATGTAAATATAATTAATGTTATGTTGTCATTGATTAAATTGTTATTAATTTGCTAGGGAATTGATACACGGTAAACCAAAGTTTGATGTCATTCCCCAACTCTTTCTAAATCACTAATGAGATTTCTTTCAAGTTATGAGGTTGAGAAAATTTTAAATGAGCAATTGCAATTGCAATTATCTTAGTCCCACCTTAGACCTCAGTCCTACTAAGAAAGCAAAACAGTGCTAGTGCAGTCACTAGATAAACACATCTCTCAAATCTACTCCCCTATTTCTTTGTTATACTGTCTGTAAACCTTACTTCCAATTGCACATCCTTTCAGCCTCATATAAGAGTGTGCAACTAAAGTGATGCACACACAGCTTGATTTCATATGCAGATGTTCCAGCTGTGTTGACGGTAGCAACCATATGTTGCCTATTCCACCTGGGATATTCAGGCCCACTTTGCTTTGCACCGTGGGAGTAATTGGTTTCATTGAGAAGCATGGCTTGCTGAGATAGTTTACCTTTTCAGGTGAGAATGCAAATAAGCTGTAGATAAAAAGAAATCACTGTATCTGATAGCAGAGAAGTTAGTGGAAGGAGAATGCACAGGGATCATAGACTGTGTGACAAGAGAGAATTAGAAATAGACAAAGAAAGGCAAAAGGAACGGCTGAGAGCACCCAGGGCTGACTCAAGAAAGCACTTACATTGCTTCATCATTAATCTGGGCATCTTTGGCAAGTATCATGAAATGATGCCCTACTGATTTATTAGAAAATTAGAGTATGGCACTGAGTACCATTCAGATCAGTGATCTGGCAGTAAGCAGTTTTCTCATCACTGGTCCAAATATAGGAATTTACAAAAGTCAATAATTAAGAAATATATGCAGGAAAGGAGATTTTAACAAGGGTATTGTTAAGGCAGAGCTATGAATAGATAGATAACTACTGATACCTGGTGTCCTCCTCAAAAGTAGCTGAATAGTAACAAGGGGAGTCCTTACCAGGACTCACAGTGCCATCATTATGCAATACCTTACCCATTACTTAGTTAATCAGAGGTATCTCTAAGAAATTGGATTTCTGAATGTAGATGTAGTACATTAACTCTGAAATTTATTTGGTATGTGCTTCTAAAAGGAGTGACCAGATTTATAATGTAGATAGAAAAAGTATTGAAATTCTCTGAAGCTATGGCTAGTCACCACACCTGTGCATCATTCCTGGCTTAGCATTAGTTAAGCATATTTCTAAAGCAAAACATATCACCCTTGAATCTGGGGGGAAAAAAGCTGCTTGTTTCATTTTTTTTCCTAAAGAGGGCTTTTAAATTTTTTCTTCAGGATTTTGACTGGTGGGAAGCAAAGACAATAGTTTTGAAAAGTTCATACATTATTGTTGGAAGTCCATGATATGCAAGTATGAATATACAAGTATGCAAACAAGTGAATTTACTTTGCTTTAGTTTAGATTAAAGTAACAATGGCATCTTGCATTAAATTGAATATATTACCATACATCTCAACTGCCACTGGCAGTGTATTAACCAAGAATGCTATAAAATAACTCCACTGCCTGTTTTTATATAGTCTAAAAGCTAAGACAAATTTTTACATTTTTTAAAATGGTTGAACAAAGTTCAAAAGAACATAATTAGTTTGCGACAAGTGAAAATTATAGGAAATTCATATCTGTGCTCACAAATAAAGTTTTATTTGAAGCCAGCCATGCTCATTCATTTACGTGATGTTGATGGCTGCTTTCCTACTACAATGATAGAGCTGATTGGTTTTGACAAAAATCTTATGTCTTATCCAGAAATAGTTTACCAATCCCTATAATAAGGCAAAACAGGATAGTACATTGCTCCTTCCTTAGCAGACTTAATGGTCCAAGAGTTGATTCTGATAGAAACTAAGGGTGAGAAGATTGTAGACTACAGCAGCTAGGTGATTGAATTGATAGAAAAACCACAGACTTACGTATGAAGCGTCAGGACACCCAGCATTCGGGATATCCTCTTCCTATCTATGTTTACGTAGGAACAGCCAGAAATACCTGTGACTCACTTTGAGCCCTCTAAGTCTTCTTTTGATTTTATTTTTTCTCATTTTTAAATTCATGAAAATTAAGAGTTAAAAGGTAAATCGATGTATTTTCTAACAGAATATTTGTATTTATTTAAGGATAGGAAAATAAGAGTGTGTCCACCCCTCTGATGAGCAGAGGTCATCCATCACACTCCTATTACAACGATAGTCCATTAGTGCCAGGGTAAAGATTCAGGGCAAGACTACATCACCCTCTAGGTGCCTTCAGTCACTTACCCTTGACCCATGGAAAAGTTGCTTTGAAGAAAAGATAAAAGTTCATGAAGAAAGGTTATATTTATGTGCTGCAGCTACCCAATTAGTGGGGCACAGTGCTGAGCTTAAGGAACAATTATAAGAAATAAACAGACTTACCTACCCATAAGCCCCTTCGAAAAAAGGAATGATGGAGTAATTGATCACAAAAGTCATAAGAAAGTGAAGTGTCAAAAGATCATAACATGTTTACAGCAGTGACTTTAAAAGAACTCAGAGAATGGGAGATGTAATCTTTTGGATGTGGGGTTAAGGTTAATTTAAGGCTGATTCAGGAGATTTTTTTTTTTTTTTTGGTCCTTTTGGTTTGAATGTTTTTAATCCCTAAGCATGAGTTGTTTCCCACTTTCCTATGTTGTTCATTCACAGAGATCTGAAATACAAGAGGAGGAAGCACATTTATTGCACAGCATGCATTCTTTAGCAGTGATGCACTGACAATGGGGCTTATTAGTAAGTACATCTTGTGGCAGTCATTTTAGCCTGATACAGATTCTTTTGTAATTTGTTCGATGGCAAGTGCTCACACAGATTATTTTCTAAAAATCTAAGAGCCTCTTAGAAAATGACAATACTGTCTGATCTATCAAGCATTCACTAACAGCTCAGTTACTTGGGTTCTTTTGGTGCAGTATTGAATAAATACTTCACTTTTTTTTTTCATTCTACTCATTGGTCAGTTACAAGAATTTAAAGGCCTTGTCAAAACTGAGTCTTTAACTTTCCTTGATATGCAGTAGAGGATAAATGATTTTGCTCTCAACTAGCCAGCATTTTACTTGATTTTGTCATATTGACAGCAAAGGGCTTACTCTGAAGCAAACATAAAATAAACGCTGTCTTGTTAAATATATCTAAAGTTTAAAAGGAGAACTCAAAAGAGCTCTTTTGAATGGGCACTGTCTACTGTTATACTAACCATATTATTCTATTTACCTCTATCCAAAGTTTAGTGAGTCTTGATATATTATTAGGCAATAGAAATAAAAAATGGAGAAAAGAATTAAAAGGTGTTTGCTTATAAATTAAAAATCCCTAAAATGAAAGCATCTAGCCTGCCAAATTAGTATGTGTTCATCATCTTATTTGTAGCTAAAACTTCATCCCATGAATTATAAGCTTACTTTCTAAAACATAAATAAAAGTAAGCATACAACATGATGATGAGAGTTAACAATGCTACATGTTATATTTGAAAATTGCTAAGAGTAGATCTTACAAGCTCTTATCACAAGAAAAAAAATTTATAACTGTATGACGTGACGGATGTTAACTAAATTTTTTGTTGTAATCATTTCACAATATATGTAAGTCAAGTCATTATACTGTACACCTTAAACTTATACAGTGCTGTATGCCAGTTAGGTCTCAATAAAATTGGGAGAAGAAAGTAAATGATTAGTCACCATATGAAAATCAGTAAAGGAAATTTCTTACTTAGGGGCTCGGAAATTTTATTGAAAAACATATAAATATATTCCTTTCTTATACTTTCAACATGATATTTGATACATTTATGTAATGTGTATACAAGATTATCAAGAATAATGACGTAGTGAACATTCAAAAGCTTACTGTCAAATTTAACAAGAACATCACTAAGTGATTGTTTTCTATCTGTATATTCTCCCCATCCCTCCTTACCTCTACCACAGGGGATAACAGTAGCTCACGTTTTGTATTTATCACTCTTGTGATCCTTATAACTTTATCATATTTATATGCATGCCAAACAATATAATATTATTTTGTTTCTTATCTTTATTACAATATATCTTACTATAGGTGATGTTCTGGCAATTACTTTGCTCAATGTTAGTTTAACATTTATATATTGTTGTGAGTAGTTGCAGCTTATCCATAGTTTTTTATTTCTGTATAATCTTACATTGTATGTTTCTACTACTATTCATTTGTCCATTCTTTTTCAAGGTATATTTTCATTGTGTCCAGATTTTAGATATCACAAAAATTGCTGCTGTGAACACTGTTTTATAGACATAGATATATAGATACAGATATATAGATATAGATATATCTTCTGGACCAAATGTGTAAACATTTAATGCACATAACTGGATAATCTAGGGATATGTGAATATTAAGGTAATGGCAACTATTTCCCTAAAGTGCATATATCAATTTATACACTAACCAGAGTGTATTAAAGATTTCTTTAATCCATATACTTACTTAGTGAACATGTTTTGTCTTCTATGTAGCACTTAATTCCTATGATTTTCTCTCATTTTTATACTGCATTGTGTTCCTGCAAACTTTCTCTATCTCATTGCCTTAAAGAGTGTACTCTTTCAGTATTTAGTTATATTACAGCAAGAAGATCCCTCAGAGCACCATGCCAGAAGCCAGCAGAAATAGTTTTGACCATACATAAAGATGAACAAAAACAGCATGTAAATCCAGAATTAGAGAGATTTTTCAACTTTAACACCCACACTTTACGTATAATAAATATCAAACCCCAAGGGAGTACAAAAAAAGATTAGGATTGAGATGTTAGTTGGGGCTCCCATAAGCTAGTACCTTAGACAGGAGTTTGTCATTACAGATAGTGGAAGATGCCAAAACCAAAAAAATCAAGCTGAATCAAAAGCCAAGAGGAAATCCAAATCTAAGAAATCCAAAAGGGTTTAAAAAAATATCAAATGGGAGAGCAAAAGCAAATATGAAAGTCAGGATAAGGAGCTTGTTGAGAAAGACCAATGCAAGGACAAAAGTCCAAGTGTGAACCAATCTCAGAGTAAGTGGGAAGGTGCAGGGCAATTGCCTAGAAGTTAATGCTTTTGTCAGAGACTTGCTCTTATGCTACTGCCAAAATAAGGTGAATCAATTGGACAGCTGAAGTTAAAAGGACCTAAGAAATGATGGGCATCATATTGTGATCTGTCTAAGTTTTCATGGCTTATTCAGAGCCAAGACTGGATTCAAATCAAGTTATTATAAGTACAATATTCTTTGTTTGCTCTTCAAGGAAGAAAACATATATAGATTTAGAGAAAGGTATCCCAGTTACCAGAGGTTCACATAATGCTTAAGTCTAGGGGAAAGCTGGGAAGGTAAATGAAGGTTTAAGAACGCATAGGATGCATGGATGGTGATGACAGATGATTAAATTGATTAATGTTAAATCTGAATTGTTCTCGGTTTGCATAAATTTTGTAGTTTGTTAGATTGTGCAAAATTGATTTCCAAAGAGGAACCTGTTCTTTAAGATCATACTGTCAATAACTTTTATTTGGCTTTATTAACTCTTTATTTGCCTTAATATGTATCAGTTATACTGCAGAGAGCAGTAATAACTATAAAGAATTTCAAGTCAATTTTGTTAAATTATTTTCAGCTTCAAACTATTAAACTATTCAATAACTTCTTCTGTAGTAGGATTAAAAATTTAATGGTTTATTTTTGAGGCTGTATATATATATATATTTTTTTAATTTTTACATACATTTTTTCCTGAAGAATGTGATAAATTTATATTATTAGTTAAATAAAGAAAGAACTACTATAGTATACTGTTCTTCCCATATGAGGATCATACTCTTGATCCATTGAGAGAGGGGCGATGGATTGGGACTGAGTTTAATACTTTTGCAAACACACCTCACTGAGATGTATGGGTACCTGGAGACTTTTGCCAGATAAGTATACTACTCTCAAACTGTAGTTTACATGTTACGGCAAAAATCTCTCTTGATCCAAGGAACATTTGAAGATTTAATAAGGCGATTTTATCATCAAGATAGACTCAAGAGTTACAGAATCTAATTGATATTAGACCTGGCAATCATTACTGACTCAATTCTTTACATTGAATTTTTCTCAATATACTATTTAAACTTTAGGAGCAGGTTTTTATTTCAACAGCAAGCACAGAGTTAGTATTATTTTATTATCTATCTTCTGGGGTAGCTTAATACCATCTAAAACCACATACTACCTGATTAGTAGTTAATTTCAGGTTTCCCAAAAACTGTACAGACATAATATCAACACTTGCTCAAACAATTCAACACATATCAAAGGACACATATTGTATCCTTAAATTTATGAGTATCTTTTCTATGCAGATTTAATCAATCAAAACAAAAACAAATAAAACAAAGTCTTACCATTTCTACTTAATTGTGGAATTTTTTTTTGAAAGTTCCTTTTTGAAGTAGTCACTTTTTTTTTTTCTACTAACCCCTTGTACATCACTCCTTGGATCTCCCCTAGAAGGTCCCTGGCCATTATACAATGAACTTGTCCACATTTTAAATCACTGCCTGTACACGTCAAACATGCTCCCCGTCTTTTCTCCTTTAACCAGCTACCAAAACTAGAAACTGAGAAGTCAACCCAGATCCCTGCCTCTCTATACCCCTTACTTCCAACAGTTCAGAAACTCCATCCATTTCCACATCCTAATGCCTCTCAAACATAGCCTTTCCTCTCCTCTCCACTGTCTTACTTCCAGACCTCATTTTTCTTATTCTTTAAAAAATTTTCCTTTCAATTCTTTCTGTACATTTTTGACTTACTGATCTTTCCAAACAGATCTTTTTATATCAGTTACATTATATAGCTCCTTCAATGACTCCCTGTAGTCCAGGATAAAATCCACTTTTTAGCATGACATACAAGGACTATGCCTACCTCCCCAGCCTCCATGCCACTCTTCTACCTTGTACACATCTTCATTATATTTAATGCTGTATTCTTCTTTCTACTGCCACAAATGACCATTTCATTCTTTACTGATGAGCTCCTAATCAATTCTACTAGAGATTCAGCTTTACCATCACCTCTTCCAAACTCTTTCCCTGTTCCACAATAATACTAGCTGTACTTCTCCACAGCATTAATCATAGTCAATTATAGCAGTCTGTGCTCTATCCCCATTGCTCCACAGTTGACTGAGCATCTTGAAGGCTGGTACTGTGACTTTAGCATCTATCCTCATGACTAGTATAATTTTCACTTAATGAGTATTTGTTTAATGAATCATTAAATGAATAAACCCTATTTATCCATCAATAACTACACTATTCATCTAGCAGCTATTTCATTTACTTCCAGAATTCTTTGGAAGATCATCAAAGCTAGCTTTATTCATCAAAATATAGAAAACAGAGCAGTATATTTAGATTTCAATAGTAAATTGAGTTCATGAGATAAAATTACTTTAGAATAATTTATTTAAAATAGTGATTCATACACAAATAAGAATTTCTTTATGTGATTATTTAGATATAGTTGGAGAGAACTGGATTGAATTTATTATGTCAAAGGGCCTTTAAAATTAACAGTATTACTGCTTCAAAACACTGGAAAAGTAGTTCTGGAACACTGTGAAATTTTCTTTGTATTGATTAAACATTTAACTTTTAGTACTTTGATGGTCAGATATTTTAGCAAGTTCAAACATCAAGAGATAAGAGAGAATGTGTACCTCAAGTGCAGCTTGAAAAAAGGGCAAATAAAACAAACAACAACAACCACAAATAGAAATAAAACTTCTAAAAAGTACTTGGGTTACTAAAGCAAACCATCCATCAACATGAACTCTAAGTCAATGAAACAGCATTTTTAAAGTATACCAAAAAATACTTTTTAAAAAGCTATCATGTTTTCACACGAAAGTATATTGTGGCAATGCAAGTTTAATTCTATTTCTACTCAAGCTAATTTAACTTTAGGCTCTATTTGTGAAAACATGAAAAAATATGTTTAGAATTCTGGTTCTATCACATATTAGTTGTATTAACCTCTATAAGCTACCTGTTTCTCATTTGTAAAATATAGAAAGTAATAATATATTAAGAAAAGTTGTGAAAATTAAATGAGATAATCAATTGAACAACTAAGCACAATGTATGTAGCATGTAATGAGCATTTAATATATGTTAACTATTTGTTTACTATAAACATAAGTAAAACCTGGGCAATATTTGCATCTATGACTTAAAAGCAGAAACAAAAAAATAATTTTTTTTTTAGTTGACATTTATTAGTTTGAATACATACTAGTGAAATCAAATATATCCACTTCTTCCATAGTTTGATGAGATTCACTTTTATTATGCTCTTTTCTTTCCAATGTTATGTTTGGTATTATGTAGCTATTTCCCTCTATCATTTTCTAAATTATCAGAGGGCTTATTCTGAGAAGTTGATTCAAAATAAAAATTTTATTTAAGAGTTTTTTCATTGTTGTTTTTAATGACATTTATTAGAAATATATGTATTTATATTTATTAAATATAATAAGGAAACTAACTGCATGACTTCTAATCATAATATGAATAGTTAACATTTTTAGGAAAAATGTATTTGTCTTCAAAGTTTTGTTATTTATTTGTATTGACCATTCATAAGAGTTAAGTTATATAAGTATAAAAATGTCACAGAGAAATCTTTTTAACTGTTTTCTTATATTGAAATCATTGTAATGAAAAATAAAAGAATAAAAATGTTCCATATAAAGTCAGTCCACAAAATCTTTAAATTCAAACTTAGTTATTCTTGAAGAGAAATTGTTGAAGTATCATTTTTTTTAAAAAACCATCTCTCGGTGTTAGAATTAAATAGGTTCATATTAAGTTTTAAATGTACAGCTATTGTATGCACTCATTTCAACTCTTGACAATTATTTCCCTGTTGATTCTAAATCAGGAAATAGATGCCAGTAAGCTGAACTATTGTTATGCTACAGCTGCAGCTGCACCAATCTCAAAAATAGCTATGATAAAAAAACAACAACAACAACTACTGTAGAATGATTTGGAAAAGGTAGGGAAGTTATCTTAGATTTCTAAGAAATCTCAGTTGAACCACTTGCACCTGGGTTCCCATGAGGTACATTTTCTTTTATATGACAATAGTGTGACAACAGTATAGCTCGGAATTCCTTTATCATGGGTACAGAGGTATGTTACAGCTACTTAAATTTTTGTTGTTATTTCTGTCTTTTCTTATCCTTGGAGATAGTAAAAAAATTAGTGACCTATATCTTTTATTTGTTTGCTTCTTTCTGACTTTAGGTTTAAAATGCATGTGTGTATTGTATGTATGTGTGTTTTATAACCATCTTTGTTATAGAATTCATTTCTTAATGGGTAGTAAAGAAAACACCAATGCTTACCCATGTTAGAGTAAGGGAAGAAAAATAAGTTTTGTGTATATATTTAAGGTTATGAGTCACTCAATTAAATAAGAAATTTTCATTAGACTTACCGAGGTCCAAGGTATTTGCTAGGCACTTCGTGGGACTGACAAAAGTATAGAAGTCATACTTCCTTCAAGAACTCAATATTTTCACAATATGGAGACAGTGAAAGAATAAAGATGATGGTAAAAGGAAAAGTCAACATACCTGTTTTCTAAATAATCTAGTATAAATAATTCTCGTTAATCCAAATCTTCAGTTCAAGGGAAATACTGGCAATTGGAGGTTCTGGGGTTGTTTATATAAATATAGAAATGCATTTAAGGTATTTTAAATATCTTAACCATAGTAAAAGTCTCTCTTTCTCTCTGTCTTTTAGTTTGTACCACTTAATCTCCCTCAACTATTTTATTTCTCTCATCCCTTTACCCTCCTCCCCTCTGGCAACAACCATTTTGTTTTCTGTATCTATGACTCTGTTCTGTTATGCTTGTTAATTTGTTTTATTTTTTAGATTCCACATAAAAGTGAAATTGTACAATATTTTTCTTTCTCTGCCTGACTTACTTCACTCAGAAGAATACCCTCTAGGTCCAACCATTTTGTTGCAAATGGCAAGATTTCATTCATTTTTGTGGCTGAGAAATAGTTCATGTGTGTGTGTGTGTGTGTACATATCACATTTTTATTCATTATTATAATAAGGTCCCATGTATCTCAGAAATAAGAAGTGACAAGTTAAGTACTTCAGAAAAGAAGGCCTATTAAAGTGAATATAAAAGTAAATTAGAAGTGACTAAAACATTTGTAAATGATAATTTATGAAGAGGAATCATAAATAAGTGGAAAATTAAGCTTGGGTTAAACATTGAAAGTTTTGAGTTCCTTTTTCAAGAAAAGAGTTTGGGGACCAAGAGATGAAAGTTCTAATCTCAGCACTGTCACTACTTTCTCATTTATGATCTTCTTTTCTTATATATAAAATGAAGGGATTCATGTAAAGTTCCTTATGTCTTAATATTCTGTGATTCTCTCATTGATATGTTATGGAAGATAGCACATCCTTTGACTTGTCTTAATCAAGTGGCTTCATTAATTTTACCATAGAGCTTAATATGGTCAACAGGTTTTCTTCATTCAGCAGAAATGTTCATTGATGAATCTACAAAAATTAGCTGTAGATGAGGCATTAGGGAGAGAAAGTATCACACTTAAATAGAAATCTGTAAACTATCCCTTCCCTATGAGGTACTGGTAGATGTTCTCCCTAATTGCCCTCCACACAAAATTCCTGCTTACGTTTATTTATTAACTCCTAATTAGTTGAGCCTGAGCATTCATCTGAGTGAAACAGGAACTAAACTTTCACTGTATCAGTAAAGTAGTTGAGAATCCCGGTCCTAAATATAATTTTCTTAAGTTTAAATGGGTCTCCAGTTATATTTTAATATAATCTCTAAGTTAAAATGCTGAAGTGTTTTTTATAAATGATTTTCAAAATAATTATTATATGGTTATTACTTGTGCACTAGAATTGACTAAAATTGGGAGGATTTCTCAGTTTATATATCTATGTGTACTTGAGGGAAAAAAAAAAAACTTTAGCTTAGGATTTTATGTCCAAAAAAACAAAATAGCCTTAGTCAGAAGTTAGACCATTGTGCATTTGCCTGTTTCATAACCTTACTGTTATTTGGAGAGCATTTTGAATTATTACTGAAAAAAAAGCTCAAAGTTTACAGTAAATAAGTTCACACCAATGGATTTTTCTGTAACTTATTTTCTTCAACATTCTCTACTATTCTGGGTTCCTGCTTTACCTTTCACACACACATACACACATGTTTTTGTTCACATGACTGTTAACTTTCTTGAAATGCCAGCTTCTCAATTACTATTGGCATTCTGTACCCTTGATGATGGACAAAGTATCATAAACTTTTCACATGAAGAGTCACATGACACATACTTTAAAACAGATCATCCCATTCCAGATCACTGTGATACTTGCTGTTTAGTATCATTGTAGGCTGTTAGCAAGAGCAATACTATTGTAACTTTTCATAGCCAATGTTATGGTGGCTACACTGGTATTTCAGGTTTAAGAAATAAGATTATTCAATATTAAGAAAACAAACAACCTATTTAAATAATAAGTCACAGATCTGAACAGCTCACTAAGGAAGATGTATAGATGTTAAATAAGCAGATGTTCCATATCATACTTCATCAGGGAAATACAAATTAAAACAGCAATGAGATATGACTGCACACCTACTAAAATGACCCAAATCGAGAACAATGACATCACCAAATTCTGGTGGGACTGTGGGCAGTAGGAATTCTCCTACATTGCTGGTGGGAATGCAAAATGTTGCAGCTACTTTGAAGATAGTTTGACATTTGTTATAAAACTAAACCTATTCTTAACCATATGACCCGGCAATTGTGCTCCTTGGTTTATTTACCCAAAGGATCTGAAAAATTATGTCCACACAAAAACGTGTAAACACAGCTGTTTATAGCTGCTTTACTCATAGGTGGCAAACCTTGGAAGCAACCAAGATGTCTTTTAGTAAGTAAGTGGATAAATAAACTGGTACAACCAGACAATGAAATAATCATAGCTTAAAATGAAATGCACTATTATAGCCATGAAAAGACATGAAGGAAATTTCAGTGCATATTACCAAGTTTAAAAAGCCAATCTGAAATGGTTATATACTGGTTATATACTGTATGATTCCAACTATATGACATGGAAAAGGCAAAACTACGGAGAGAGTAAAAAAGTGCTTGCATAAGGATGATGGCATAAGAGGGATGAACAGGCAGAGTACAGAGGATCTTCAGGGCAGTAAAAATACCCTATATAATGCCATAATGATAGATATATGTCACAATACATCTGTCCAAACCCATAAAATGTACACCAAGAGTGAAATGTAATGTAAACTATGGATTTTGGGTGATTATGATGTGTCAGTATAGGTTCATCCTTGGTAAAAGTGGGCCATTCTGATCAGTGATGTTGACAATGGAGGAGACTGTGCAGTACATGGAGTATCTGGGATATCTCTTTACTTCCTTCTTAATTTTTTTGTAAATTTAAAACTGTTCTAAAAATATAAAGTTTGTCATTTTCACTTTTTATAAACTATGTGTGTGAATCATTCCTTAATCTACTCTTCTTTTATTCTGTAACTAAATTTTAAAATCATTTTAGTAGAATTTTCTTCAATCTCTAATTTCATGATACTTTTATCTCAGGGAAAGTAAAGTTCTGAACTAAAATGTGTAATAGGAACTCATTTACCACATATTATACACCATTTTTTCCCACTTGTTTACCAATTGTACATATGCATAAAGGGAAGAAAAAAATGAGATTTAGATGTAGAAAATGTTAAAGTAAGTGTTCAAACAGTTCTGTAGATCTTAAATCCACATGTTCTTCCCCTTTGGCCAACACTCATGCCCTTTCAACTGCTTGTAGGGCAGTTGGCTTTTAAGGAGAATGGTGCTGTGTTTAAAGAATCATGACTACCTTTCTTGATGCTTGCAATTTTTTGCTAAATTTCACTGTTGAGTTCACCAAAGACACTTCTGTATCTTGAGAGGACCCTCTGTAATGACTACCTGGTGCCTTCTGTGTCACAGTGGAGTGACAGAAGCAGTTTGTCTACACCTGGGCAGAGCAGTTTGTCAATGGCCAAGAGAGGCCTTGACTGCCACTTTCTCTTCTCTCAACTTCACTCCATTCTTCTCCATGATAGACTGAGACTTTAAAGTTCATTTCTATTCCAAGGAAAGGTTATTCTTGATTCCTGCCTTTCCCTAACTGCTTTCCTTAGATTTGTTCTTAAGCATAAAGAGGCTTTGCAAAATAAAAATGCTACAGGATGAATAGCATTTGGAAAACACTGACATAATGAAGATAAATTTCTTTATAGCAGGACTGTTCAATGCCTACATATGCTGATGTGCATCATGATTCTCTAAAAGGAGGAATGGTAGTTTTTTTTTTCAATCTTACTTGATTCTGGGAATTTGACTTAGCTGAATTCCTGATATGGCAAGTCCAGTTTGAGAAACACAGTCTTAGATAGCTATCAACTATTTATACTTTAGCATAAAGGAAGGATAGGAGAGCAGGGTTTGATAAGAGTAATCTAACAATGTCAATGAGATTCCAAATACAGATGCTCGTTTTGGAGACAGATTTACTTAGGACTCAATCTGCAGCAGGTCACCATTACAGGTGTAGCTGAAGGGCATAGCAGTAAAAGGAAGCAGACTCTTTGTTTTTGCATTCTCTGTTTTGTCAAGTATGTGTTGACAGTATAAATGCAGTTGTTAATTTTTACCACAAGGTTGTAAGCACACCTGCATAAATAAGCCAACACAACCTGCAATGCAAGAGTAGAGTAATAGGTGTCTTTAGTGCAACAGACAACAATCAGGTAATAGAATAATCTTATCTAATGTGCTAATAGGCTACTGAAAAAAAAAAAAAAAGAGACAAACAAAGATCAGATCCAGTTGAGCAATTTCTCATTGAACCAGTTTTTTTTTTTATGTCAAAGTCACTTACAAAATCACTCTCTCTTAGTAAGTTAGGAAATTAAGAAGTTGGCAAGCTGCTTGAGGAGTCCACTTAATTATCCCATTAGCACATATGTCCTTAGTTTCTGTGTCAGGAAAGAGATGTAATAATGTTGGAGTTTATTTCTGTATGTATAATGCTCTCTGTTCTCAAGTAAGTGATGAATTTAAGGGGAATCTTACTTGTCTATTATTTTTCAGTTTCTTCAGTGCTACATTGCTTTTTACAATTTGAGTATTTAACACATTTGGTCAACTTGATGCTCAGGCAAATAAGGCAGAGCAGCCTCTCACAGTTGTAATTTAATGAGCAGGATCGTTCTAGATTGAAGGAGTTCAGATGTGTTCTTAAGTAACTAGTTTAATGTCTGGATTTACTTAAATCGTAGGGTGAATCAAGAGATTACCTTTATTTTGTTCTTCAAGAGAATCACTTATTGCCACCACTGACATCACATTTTCTAAATAAATACTTTGGTATGAAAAATCTAGGAGTGATAAAGTGTCTTCCCACATGCAGAACTGGAGACTTTACCACTGACAGGGTGAGCTGTTGAAAACATTCTTTACACTGTTAATTTTCTGTTAAAAGTCTTTTAATACTAAGATGTGAATTTTCCTTATAATATCATAGTGGATTTCAGAATTTTCTCAATATAAGGAAAACAGAATAACCGGCCATTTCTCTTTAACCTGATCCTTCACTCACAAGCTACACATAGGGATAATTATCACTCAGTTACAGAAGAAAAATTCTAATTTTGACGTTTACACTGCAAAAGGTGTATATTAATTTTATTTAATGAAGCTCTAAGACACTTTTCTGAGTCAGTAAAGTCTAAAAATACCTAGTCAAAGGCCAGGCCCTCAGAGCCTTCGTGGGTGAGCTGCACTCTATTTACCCGAGTCTGGCGGTTGATGCTTCTCCTTCTCTCCTTTATTAACAGTACTAATGGACTTTGAAAGATTTGCATTTCTTCAGCAGCATTATGCTGCCTCATTTTCTTAATGCTATCCTGTGGGTTTTGCCAACTTCCCCTTTTATCTACTTCTTCAGCCTAAATTAAATTCAAGCAAGCGTAGATCATTCTCTGAATATTATAAAACCTAGAAAGCAAATTCTTTTGTTAACATAGTAAATGATACTTTTGAAGGTAATATTTAAGTGTAATTTAAAGCAAAGTCATTGCACCTTGTAATGGAACTAGATAATTAAACAAAATATACTGCTTAACTTAACATTAAGAAGTTGGCTGCAGGAAAGCTTGGCAAACGAAGACAACTGAACTAAGGTATTTTTTCTCTCCTCATTAGTTTAGGTGAAGTGCCTAGGTATGCTGTTCCTCCTCTCGTAAAGACTGTTTTGTCAGGTTTCTGATTAGTTGTCCCTGCCTGTGAGGTTGCTTAATAAGCAGGATCCTCAGGCATAGAAAACACAGAGGGCTGCAGTACAGATATCAAGACCTATTTCCCCCCCAATATCCTTCTCATCCCAGCTGCCATTCAAGTATCCTGAGAATTATGGTAAAACGTGAAAAGCAGGCCTCAAGGCTGCTGTTACTTCTGTGAACTACAGATTTTCCTCTCAGGAAACCTAACTGCATATCTAAAGTCCACTTGGTAGATTCATAGAACTAGACCTAGTTTCCTTCATGTGGCTCCCCTATGGTATGGACACACTTGAATTTGTTTTCCCTTTGTCCCAGATGGGAAAAAGGATCTGTGCAACCAAGGCAACTGATTTTGACCCAAAGCATGAAAAACAAAAAAGAAGTTGGTTGTTCCCACTGGACCTGCCTTTTTAAATAGCTGGTAGATAACTTTGGCTTCTGGCATTTCCTTCATCTTCTGTGAGGCCAGGACTTAATCAGAGGCACAATCACATTCTAACCTGAACTTTCTCTGCTTTTCTGTCTATTGCTCACGTGTAAACAAACAAAAGACTGCAGAACATACTGCCCTTTCTTTATGCTATATCTCCAAAATTTATTGAAATGAGCCATAAAAATAAATGTAGACCTTTGTCACCTATTCTTCCAAGACCCTGTGTTTTTGTTCCCCTTTCCTAACTGCATAAGAAAGACAGACCAGGTGTGCAAGGGAAGGATTACAAGGGCTACCTCAAAACCACCAGAATCCAGGCAACTAGAAGTAAGGAATATAGATATTTCAGGATCAGTATAATATTCTTTGCTATAATATACTGTCTTCCATTTAATTATTTCCCATTTTCTTTTTAAGATAAGGTAGATGGTTTAGTGCTTTCATGTTTGGTACCTACAGAAAGAGGTTACAGTTTTAGTAAAAGAGGTAAGAATTCTGAGCTATGTCTGAATAATATATCAGACTGAGGGCCCAGTTTGCTCTTCACAGAACCACAAACTAGGATAGTTATGAAGCCAAATACAAAGATACTGTACTTTATCTCTTTGATCCATCTGGGGCCTTCTTTTCCCCCTGGCAGCCTATGTAACCATCTCTACTCTGGGGCTTTCTCATGGCTTAGACCAGAATAAGGAGGCAACTCCCAGAGTTCCTGATGGCACTGCACTCCATACTGTTATATTTCAAACCTTATCTTAGATCTAATTTTCTTCCTATTTTGGAGACCTCCTTGGGTAAAGAGGTACTTGAAACCACTTCTCAGAGTCCTTCAGTGCAAAGCTTATATTTTCTCCCACTCTTTTTTTCCCCAAACTCCCCATCTGGGGGAAACTTTTTCTATTATGAGAATGAGGAAGACTATGAATCAATACCCCTCCAAATATTTTTTGTCATATCTAGGTTAATGGTTTTAAGTTTTTCAAAAAGAGAATGTAGATTTTGATGGTTCAGGTTCCTATTTCTGATAACACAGTTACTTCTTTAAAGCAAAGGTTTCAGTGTAAGCAGGGAATATGGGGAGATGGTGATAATAAACTACTAGTATATTATAGTAGATTTTTTTGATTGGGGTTACTGGTTGATTGTGTGATAAAAGTGTTAAGGCAATAAAGAGCAGTAAAGGACAGTGGTTAGAAGCACAGAGAAGACTCATCTGACTATAGGAAATTTTGTTATATTAATATTCAGGATTGAGATGAGGATTGAAATATACAAATTACTCATCACAGTAGTTGACACATGGAAAGAGGCCTACGAATGGCTATTAGCAATTATTAAAAATGATATAGAGAATATCAATTTCAAAATAAAGCATGACTTCCATTGCTGTTTGTACTTCAGTAAAAGTGTATCTTGTCTATTAAAATAAGGCAAACAATTAACACATTCTGTATTAATGGCTCTTCTAAATTTTTTTCTGTGAATTGACTCAGCTAAGTGAATGCCAATAATCTCATCATAGGAGATCCGTATGTGACACTCCTGAGGAGAAATGTTTTTATGAGCCATTCTTAGGGAAGAATAATACATATTTGTTTTTTTAGCATGGGAGAGAGTATAAACAGATTCTTCTCCATATTTCCAATATTCTCTGATCTCCTGCTACACTACCACTGAGTAAAATCTTACCCATTTTTCTAGCCAAGGAAAGACTAAGTGAGACCCTTTCCTTATGTCAAGATTCTAGATTTGGTGGGGAGCAGGAAGTGAGAATGAGGAAGGAGAGAGAGAATGAGCCAGCTAGCCTGTGTGTTTGAATGGCACTAAAGGAATTGCATTCAGTTAACATGATCTGGGAGAGGCAGTGGGGTAAAACTCTACCTATTCATAGCATAATGACTTAAGACACTGTCTATGAGTACAACTCAATCTTTAACCCACTGGGCTTCTGAATCTGATGAAGGGTTGGCAGGGAATGGAGCTCCTTGAGGTATATCACAAACATTTGAGTATATCTTATGCATTGATCATATTGCTGAAAAACCCAATTATTTGTCCTTGATATCATCAATATTTGTCATTTTTTTGCTTTTTGTCAGTATTTTCTTAAATTTATTATGTCCTTTAAATATGTCAAAATATACACTTACTTTTATTATAAACCAATACATACTCACTAAAAACACAAACCAGTCACACCAGGGCAAATATTGCATGATTCTACTTATATGAGGAATCCAAACAGACAAACTCATAAAAGCAGAGAACAGAATAGTGTCTGCAGGCAGGGGGAAATGACGGTTGCTATTCAGTGGAGATAATGTTTTAGCTACACAACGATTAATTTCTAGAAATGACCTGTACAGCATTGTGCCAACAGTTAATAACACTGAGTTATACACTTGTTTGTTAATTTGTACACTAAAGTTTGTTAAAAGGCTAGATCTCATGTTAAGTGTTTTTATAATTATGTATGTATACATTTATATATGTGAAACAGAAAAAAAATCCTCCATAATTCTTCTATTTCTGTCATTTTCTCTATGCTTTTCAGCAATCACTTTGGAAACCATATTTTAAAAGACATGTAGTCATTAAGTATGTTGATTTTTGCTTGGTGCTTTTCTGTTTTTCTGTTTCTGAAGTCATAATACTTGTGATTTATTTTACTGGATAAATGTTTTATCATATGTCTCCTACTGAGGTACATAATAATAAGAGGCTATGTTTTTGGACCAGTTGGGCTAGAATTAGGACTCCTTACTTATTACTTGTAGAAACATGGGGAGGTTTCATGTTCACTCATGCTTTGGTTTTCTCATCTTTAAAAGAGTAGTATCCCCTACTCAGCCATAAAAAAAAAAATTAAATAATGCCATTTGTAGCAACATGAATGGAAATAGAGATTGCCATTCTAAGTGAAGTAAGCCGGAAAGAGAAATAAAAATACCATATGATATCACGTATATGTGGAATCTTAAAAAAAAAAAAAAAAGACAAATGAACTTATTTACAAAACAGAAACAGACTCACAGACATAGAAAACAAACTTAGGGTTACTAGGGGGTGAAGTGGATGGGAAGAGATAAATTGGGAGTTCAAGATTTGCAGATACTAACTACTGTATATAAATAGATAAACAATAAGTTTATACTGTATAGCACAGGGAACTATATTCAATATCTTGTAGTAACCTATTATGAAAACAAATATATGTATGTATGTGAATGACGGAACTATTATGCTGCACACCAGAAATTGACACAATATTGTAAACTGACTATACTTCAGTTAAAAAAAAAAAAGAATAGTATCCCATCTTAGGGTTTGTTGTGAGATGTAGAAGAGTTACTAAATGACAAGTACCTGGAATAGTGCTTGACACACAGTAAACCCTCAACACATGTAAGCTTCCATTATTCTTATCATTGGACATGCATGTGGTTTCAACTTTCAAAAATTGCCAATGCAATCCTATTATGAAAAAAAATTTAATAGACATATTTTACATTAGACATTACCTTAGATATTAGATTTCCTGAGATTTTTTGCATCCAAATTATTATTTTTTAATGCAGGGAGTAGGGGGGCTTTGATAGGTATCTACTATCTTCTAAAATGCATGCAAAACTCCAAACCAGCTATTAGAGGTTTTATGTGATAGAATTACTGGAGGTATCTTCATCAGGTTCTATTAATATGTTAATATATAAATAAACTTTAAAATCGCCCCTCTGTATTATGACAACTCACCTACCTGGCATTCAGTAATTTTTCCAAATATATCTTATAAATATATAGACAAAGTATAAGGAGTGAGGAACAAAAAAACTTTTGAAGATTCTTAATTCACATCACACAGTAAATGAAATAATGCTCAAGTACTAAATACACTCAGATTCTTATTCACAGCCATGGAATCTTGTTTTACATGAAGTCCTCCTACCAGCTTTTTCTGAGTTGCCAGTAGAATAGAAGCAAAGTAAAACTGAATTAAATTTTTAAAATGTAAAATAACATAAAACTCAATTGAATTAAATTAGAGTAAATTGAAATGCACACTAACAGTTTCAGTGAAAGCAGTAAAATACGCCAGCCTACGACCAAGCATCAGAGGAAAATACAAAAAATCCCACAAAATCAGAACATAAGAACTACAAATACAGCACAGTGTAAGGTAATTCAACATAATGGCAAACAGCCTTACATAACTCAGTATGCCCTGGGGCATTGCTATATTATATCACAAGACAATAATTTAAATTCTGACTGAATCATCAATGACAGTTTAAATGGTTTTCAATGTGCTCTCTTTATACATACAGGAAGGTATATAATAAATTTCAAAAATCTATGACAAAAATGGCTATGATTTTTAAGTGCCTTTGTTGTAAGAGTTAGGAAAAAAAATCATAAACCAAATTATTCAAAATGATTCATTCGCAGAATGTTTGCATTTTGTTTCAGAGACAACCACAAGCTAGTGAAGCTCTGTGCCTATTTTCCTTCACAGGTCCTCATGGACACATTGACAAGGGGAAGTAGAGAGGGGAGGAGAAGCCTAGACAAGGCAGTTGTTACAGTGAACCAGGAGCCTCAGCAATCTGTCCTCTGTCCTGCCGTAGAATTGTCTAATGAAAGAGATTAATCTTTGAAAATTACACAACTTGTATTTTCCATGTTCTACTTCTTACAACATTTTATAATTAATGGTGCCGTTGGTATAACATAGTACATTTCTTTCTGCCACTTATTTTAAAGAAAAATACTGACATTGTATTTTCTGCATTTTTTTCTTTTTTTTGCTTGTTCACTGTGGAATATCCCAATTTTATTAGAGGAAGACCATTCTCTTAAGAGCTATCATCCCACAGAAACCATAGCAGCTTAGTCAAGAAGAGAACAGAACTATTGGTTCTCTATTCTGCTCCATTAAGCCAGGCAAGACTGTAACATCATAATGAGACACTCAGCTGTATAATTTATTCAGTGAAAATAATATTATGGTTATATTTATCCATTTCAACCACATTACAATTACAATTGTCAGCCCCTTCCAATGTTTATATAACAAAACTGTCTTTTATAAAATATGTGTTAGTAATACTTCTCATTCATACCGCTCTCAATATAGTAATAGGTTCCTTAAAAACTTAAGTAAAGCATAAATATAAAAGGTTCCTCATTTTATAAATTTATTTTGTATTTAATTCAAACCAGATCCTAAAGACAATATCTCAGTAATGCAATCACAACACAAAACTATTATTTGTAAATATATGGTTAAGATGTTTAAGAAACCAAAAAAAGAACAAAATTTACCTACAGATATATATTTGACTATTAAGTTAGTAAGTGGAGTTTTGATTCTTTTCCCCCCTTTAAATGCTATTTCTTAAATTGCCTGAAAATTCTGCCTCACAGAAGTGCTCTGGCTAATACTGTAATTTAGAAGAGCA